>NC_092794.1:71900275-72000422 GCF_918797505.1 Bemisia tabaci
TAAATTTTCCATATTAGAGTAGTCAGGAGTTTCATATGGACGTATTTCTGCCAAATGGAACTATGTGCATGAAGACATGAGCCCTGGAACACATAAGAATACATGCAAAACAGGACTTACGTCATAATGCACATAGTTCCGTTTGGCGGAAATACGTCCATATAGAAAAGACCCTTCTACGTCGACCTTATTTCAAATCAATTTTTGTTTAAATTTTGATCCACTTTGATCCTCGATTTTTAAGGTGTTGAAATTGAAGTTTTGAAGTGTTTCCCTCGAGTGAATTATGCTTCCTCTGGACAATTTTTGTCCCCTCTCTTCTGAGATTTCGTTGAGAGAACGGGTCCGCGGAGCATGGAGTTTTGGTATTTGGATATTTGGATTTTATTGGTCGAGAATATTTAGCGATCCAGGGTGGAAATTTTGAAGCATCATGATCGAGGAGCAGGATTTTACACGACAATTGGCGATGCGACTCGGAACTTCATACAGTTATACAACTTAACGGCGCGGCGCTTGCATGCATTTATTGATGCTCTGTGACAGTGCGTGTTGCATATAGGGAAAAATGTAGGCGCACTGCCGACAGACGCTACGCAACAGAAAACGCACGCGAGTAGCATTCAGTTTTTTTGGGGGCAAATTTTCGAGATTCGCACATCAGAGGTCAAGCGCGCGAAAATGCATGTCCATTTCGGCGCAGTTTACATTTCATGACCCCAAACGACCAAAATCACCCAGTCTCAAGCGTTGCGGCGTGGAGTAACGTTATTGATGAATATTCGTTCATTGAGACTGTTTTTTAGACTGACTGAATACGCGAAAATGGACTTTTGACTTCGTAAAGTTTTATCCTTACTTTATATGGAGGCACAATAGAAATGGAAGCTGTCTCGGTTTTTTTTTTTTTTTTCTTTTTTTTTTTTCTAAACGAAGATTTTCAAAAATCATTCTGTTGGTGAAACTGATACTTATTTCACCATTTAAATGAAATCTTGGTTTTAAACGTGAAGATGAAGGTTTTATTTACTAACCCCTTTATAAATCTAATCAAATAAATCTTCTGAATTCTACTTTACTTTAAAAGTTAATGGTACTAACTTAAATTTATTAAAGATAAGCACATTCCACTTATTCCACTTTGTCTCAACACGTCTTACTAAATTCACGAATAACAAGAAAAGTACTCGTCTAATAAATTCTAGACTTACTTTATCGTTGGAGAGACCAAGTTTCAAGCAAATGATCGCCGCACATCCGATTCCCAAACCCCCATTTAAATGATTTCGCACCGGAAAAACGGCGCTAGCCGCAAATGCAAATAGCAAACTTTTCAGAAACATTATGAGTGCAATGAGAATTATGCCTCTCGCGTATTGACGGGATACAAGATAAGGCTTGATGAATGTTTTGGGAGGAAAAAAGTACATGCACCACTCGTATGGACCACCAAACATACGTCCCAGATGACCCCACAAGACAACAACGAAATCCTCTCTCTTCCTCTCGTTGTCACACATCGCAATGCTACCCAGGCGATGATAAATTTTTCACGGATGTCCCCGAACACCAATACAGTAATACACACACCAATACACCACTACACGGGCATCCCTTGATATTGACGGCCGCCCCAACAGCGAGTGGAAACATCAGCATCAATTCGCCAGCTTGTAAAATGTTTGCGTAGGGAAAAGTTATTGCCGACTCACGGGGAAAATCCCCGGTTTTTCCCTCCGCGGGAGGCTCGTGTAAGGGTTTCTTGGTTAGGTCTGGCAAAGCAAGGCAGAGTGCGTTACTCTAACAACTCCACCGCGACTGGAACTGGTCACGCCGATACGTGACATTAATTTATAGAAATGGAGTTTGTAACAATTGGTACACTTGCATCGCATCGGGAACGCTATCAATCATACTAACTTGTGTTTGTTTTTGCTTTTGTTTTAACTGAACGATTTCCTTTTTTTTTCTTTATTGCGATGTCGGTGTATATTTTACGCTTTTCCGCGTCCTTCCTTATACTCGCTATTGGAAATTGTCCTTTTGTTATTCAATGGAGATGTTGCATGTGTGAGGAATTTGCGATTTGACTGTTGATTCTCATGTGGTTTTCTCTGAAATCAACTCCCAAACTCAAAAAAAGCTCTCAAGTCGTTCCGTTATCGGGGTATATTTTACGCTTTTCCGCGTCCTTCCTTATTCGCTATTGAAAATTTTCCTTTTATTATTCGATTCTCCGTCGGGGAGTATAAAAAACCAATCTGCACTCCGAAGGCTGATTAGAGCAATAGCAAATGAACGCAAACGACTTTTCCGCATCATACCGCTCCTGAAAACATTAGGATGAGGGTTGGGAGAAGAAGACGAATTGACATGAAAAACAGTGCATTTTACTGCACGTTTATTTTTATACGAGGGGTATGTCATAACTTTTATTACTTAGATTGAAAAAGGTTACTCCATAATTTGTTTATTTCATCTAATTCGTTGATTTTTCTGGAACCATCGGTATACGTTCTAATCTTTGTCTGTGGTTTTAGTCACGGTATCTAAGTCAACATTAGCAATTATCGCCGAAACTTCGTGCAAAACGATAGTTTCGCCTCTGCCAACTCACAGTAGTGTTCAGTCATTCTCGTTTCATTCGTTCATCTTCATTTACTAAATAATTTCACCCTCATGCAGGTATATAGTGTAGACTTTATCTAAAGTAGAGGCTAACTAAAATAATAAAGTATTTTTTCATTAGTGTCAGAGTACTACTGACTGAATATTTTCTATTTAGATAAAATGCAGGTAGCAAGAACGAAATGTGCAAATTTTAAAATCATGAATTGTGAATGCCAAGAGAAAGCACCCCTGCCTCTTAGATTCTCAAAGCTAAGGAACCGACACTAACGTGCGAGGATTTTAATCCGTGGCCTCTTAGCAAGAGACAGACCAAATTAGCGTAGCTTTTACCAATTTTTCTCGTATCAAGCAAGTACGCAGTCCGGGAAGGAAGAATTAAAAACCACTATACTCTTATCATCGGATGGTTGTATGTGCGAAGTTGTCACATTGCAGGAGATTCATCGTTTTTCCGAATAAATGAGTGTAAATGAAATTCGAATGCGATCAGAAATTAGTGGCATTATTGTTTCAAAAGCTTCTATCGATGAGAAAAAGCAGCTTGGCTCCATTAAAACCATTCAAAAGATCCATTACAGGTCACTATACAAGGGATACTATCCACGTTGTCAGTTGGGAAAGAGCGGAACTCATTTGGAGATTGAAAAAGGTATTTCCGAATCGCAGTTTGACAACCCTGTAAACACTGACCAGTTACACTAGTGCCAAGCGTGCACTTAAGATAAAGGCTAAAATCTCATGCACTACCGAATGTGCGGTTTGTTTTCAATGCATCAAGTTAACGACTTTTAAAGCTTTTAGGATTCATTTCACTTGGAGTCTTTTAAAAGTCCCTCGAAGGATAAGGCAGAAACAGCGGGGGGAGAAGTAGTGAGATAATTTTTGCATTCCAAAGTGTAAAAATTTGCGGAAAGATACGAATAGGGTGGGAGAGAATCACCCAATTATACTTTGAATACGTCAATGGAGGGGCCCCATGGATGATCTGTTCAGTTATTACATTCTGATTTAGAGAAAATCAAGAACAAATCTTAACTCCTTGTTGACGGTGGAACTCCCAAACACCGGAAAAGAAACACATTGGATCTAATTTTAAATTCTCTGACGTACGGCAGGCAATCCTTTTCCTGAAAATTTTTCCTTTGCAAATTACGCAGCAAAAAGGCATCGTGAAAATTATTCTTTATATACGTATAATGAAAATCTCAATCTGACGAGAGATCTCGCGGGAACTTGGGCAACCGAGAGATTGCACTCTTGAACGACGAGCGAAATGTCCTTGCAACATCGGCGAGTGATCAACGACGATGAAACATTAGATTCACGCATGCGTGCCTCCGAAACCATAAAAAAATGGTGCAGCACAGCGCCATCCACCGCAAATTGCATAATCCATCCAGCGGTACATGTTCACCGGCCGGAGTTCCAATTGACATAATTTCGCCTTCCAGCCGAAGAGAGTCTTGACCCTCCCACGGAACTTACCGAAAATGGGAAAAGGCGGCAGAGAGACTGAAATAGCTTTTTTTCACCAAAAAAACATCCATAGTTTGTCGTTTTGCTGACAGAGGGACATAACTCTCATTCAATGTTACAAACCAAATCCTTGCTTTTTACCCCTTTTTTACCTTTTTCTCCACTTTCCTTTATTTTATTTTATTATATTTTTTCCTATTCTTACTTTACTTTATTTTATTTTTTCCCTTTTATTATCTTTTACTTTATTTTATTTTATTTTTTTACTTTTTTTATCCTTTAGTTTATTCTACCTTATTCTTTCCTCTTTTTCTAATACTTTATTTTATTTTTTCCCCCTTTTCCCCCTTTTTTTATCTTTTAATTTATTTTATTTGTTTCCTTTTGTATCTTTTACTTTACTTTATTTTGTTTCCTTCTCTTAGCTTTTACTTTATTTTATATTATCTTTTTCCTGTTTTTTTATCATTTACTTTATTTTATTTTATTTTTTCCCTTTTTTTATATTTTACTTTATTTTATTTTATCTTAATCTTGTCAAAGCGACCATTGCTCCAAAGGCACCCGGAAAAATTCCGTTGATATATCTGAACTGCCGGTTCCTCGCACACTTACTACGAACGTGTACAGACCGTGTAAATACGCACGCACACATGTCAACAGCCGCCTTTACGAGTGTTTTTTGGCAATATAAATCGGTCTTGTTTATATTTGAGCCTTAGTGCTCGAACGCCGGCTCGCATGAATTCCATGGCTTATACCTCGCGCCCTCGCGCCGGCATTAACCAAATCCTCTTCGGGGATGAGCATTATGTCCCCGCGCCGCGCCGCGTCGTCGCGCCATCGAGTGGGGTGAATCAAAACCGAACTGGTATCAACATTCAGATATTCACGATACTCATCATATTTCCACGAGTTAAAATAGGGACTCGGCTGCGAAATTAGTCATAACTGCATGTAGTTCTGTTTGGTAGAAATACGCCCAATAGACGCGTTTAGGAATTAATTGGACGCATAATCTGCCAAACGGAACTATGTGCGTTGAGATATGAGCCCTGAGACCCATAAGAGTATATGCACAACAGGGTTCACGTCATATCGCACATAGTTTCATTCGGCAGAAATACGTCCAATAATGGCTCTGACCCACGGTTTTTTCCCGTTATCACACTGATTCTTCCCAATGTGCGTTAGCGGAAGGGAGGTATAGTCGAGTCCCTTTCTTCCGCGTCGACCTAGCGTCGGCATTTCAAAAGTGGATTTTCCGAACCCGCCGCAAACCAAAGGCACCGCCGTGAGGCCGGATCCTTTCATCCCTCATCGTCTAATGATAAAATATTTACCCGATTATCTGGGCAGCACCACGCGCGGCGCGGGAAGGGGTGGCCCGCGGCCTGCCAACGGGACGGGTCGGGAGCACCCTTCCGATCCCGAAGACAATTCAGGGATCAGAAACGAAACAGTTCCATCGCTTGTAAATGAGCTAATATTCATAAAACAGGCGGAGCGGGAGGCCCAGGCAAAAAGACGTATCCAATCGCTCGTTTTCCGCCGAAATGCCTACCCACCCTGCGCCTCTGCGGACTGGCGTTGTCAATTCGGGCGAGTTTTAGACAGCGTTCACCAAAAGGCACCGGCTGTATTAACATGACTCCAGAACATTCACATTATTTGAACACTTGAAATTGAACGTATTTATGGTTAAAGGGAATTCCATTGCACGGAAATCTTATGGGCATATAGTTCCTTTTACCATAAACACGTTCAATTCAAAACCCGGCAAATGCCCTTGGAGTTTATTTAGATTGAGCAACTGTTCCTCTCATTTGGACGTGGATATGCCAAATGGAACCATGTACATTATGATGTGAGCCTTGTTATGCATGAGTTCTCATGGGTCTCAGGGCTCATATCTCAATGCACATAGTTCCGTTTGGCAGAAATACGTTCATTTAACGAAAATCCTGTGACCGGATGCAAACTACTTTAACATGCAAAGAACATAATTTATGGTAAAAAGTTTAAGGAAATGCACCAGGCTCTTTCACCTGAAGTAGTCCCATTCACAGTCTTAGCGACACCTGAGGTCTCGACTTTTCACTCATCCAATAATTTAAAAAAAGAAAAAAAAACCCACAGAAATTTAAATGCGGACAAATGAATCGTACAAATCCAGGAGGCATTGTGCGAAAAAAACAAACGATATCATAACAACTGGTTTTATTTCATCATAACCAATTCGCTTTCTTCGTCTCTATTTAAATTGGAGATGTTTCAAGTAACACACGTCATTTCCGTAACGCAACGAAGAGTTCTTGAAGCAACGCAACGAAGGACTGCCAAGTAAACGATTGTCTCGCGCATTATCTGGTTCAGTTTCTCTTCGTTGGAGAAAAACAACTGACTTGACATCGGTGCGAGGCGGCTGCGATTTGTATGAAATCATTTTTTTCACGGTGGATGTGTGCGCGTGGTGATAGACCCTTTTCCCTCTAATCCGTTCTCGCGTCCGTAAAGTACTGTTTTATTTACTGTTCGTGCTGCGGCTTTTAATATGTATTCATTTTTATTGCTCCCTCGATGCACCCATTTGTGGGGTCCTTTCTTCGGCCGAATCCGATGGAGGGCGAGTTGTGGGGCGATCAAAATGATCCGTTTAAAATTAGGGCCCGAGAAGTCACGTCGTCAGAGGTTGCAACAGAAGAGGAGACTTTGCGTAAATTTCAGAAATTATACTCTGAAATATTGCCGGGTCCCCTTAAACAAAGAAATTCCTCGTGAAATATTCGGAAGTAAGTCTGTTATCATCGTCAATCGAAAATCTAGGGAAAATATTTTGAAAGAATGGCTGAAAACTACCCAATAAAGTTAATTTCTTACGCTGAAAGCATGTTTTACACGTTATTATGACTCACAAGTTATCAATGTGTAACATTAAACCTGTTGTGTACATTCTGAATGTAGCATAGAGTGACGATAAGGATTTCTTGATTTATCGTTGAATCCTGCGTCGAAAAATTCCCGAGGATTCTGTTGAATATTACAAGATATAGTGCTTTTTCACACAGTATTTGCTGTTTTTGGCGTTTTGGTCATCAAATTTTGTCCAAATCCTTCAAATATTTGAAAAAAATAAAAAAAAAAAAAAATCCGGGATATCCAGGTTTTTTTTTATTCTTGGTACTACTATTATTCTACTATTTGCTTCCTGCTTGACAAAGGAGGATATAAGCACCCAGAATTTCCCAGGCATTATGTGTGTGTATTTAGCCTATTTCACTTATTTCCTTGCAAACTAGTCAACATAATTACTTGAAAACTTCTCTGATTCTTCTTCTCTATTAGGCCTTGTCTTCACGAAACGTTTCACGGGGTTGGTCCAAAGTTTTAATCGCAGGAATTCAACTTCCGGACTTCTTCCTTGTTGAAAAAACAACAAAATTGGTTTTTCAACAAGGAAAACCTCTACTCGGTATACTGTGATCAGTTTTAACTAACTCGGTATTTTTCCAACTTCGCAAGTGCGATTTTTCCCTATGACAAATCCAACGAAACGTCCCGTGGAGACGGGGCCTTATTCGAACATTCTGTACCTATTTCAAGCCTTACAATGAAAATTTGACCTGTTTCTATTCAATAAATAAAATAGGAACGAAAAGTTTGAAAAATCGCGATGGAGGTACGCGGTTTTGCATTTTAGTCATATCGATGTACAGTTTTTGTCGTAAATCACAGGCAACTGATTTTGTAGACAAATATCAGTCGTAAAAATGTCGATTGGATTGAAGGTATGAAATTTTACAGACTGTCCCGAACATTTCTTTTTCTCGACGTTCACGGATGCATTTCGTGGGCGAATTGCTGCGATCAACAAGTGGACGCGTTCGCGCGGCCGACGCACAGTGGATCGAGTCAATGAGGAGGGTTGGACATGAAATTTTTGACTAAAACTGCGAATTTTGATATTTATTTCGTCATATTATCAACTTCAAGGGGTGTTTCCAGAGGAAAATTTTACGAGGGAACCGGTGAAACTGCTTCCAGAGCCTCAAAGTTTTGTTTAAACGGACTTATGAGCGTTTAAAGTTTCCAAATTTGGTCCGACCTCCCTCAGTGATTCGATCCGTTGTGCGGTACACAGTGGATCGAGTCAATGAGAAAGGTCGGACAAAATTTGGAAACTTTAAACGCCTATAACTCCGTTTGTGCAAAATTTTGAGGTTCTGAAAGTGGTTCCATTGATTTTCTCGTGAAATTTGCTTCTGGAAGCATCCTTTGAAATGTAAAATGTGACGAAATAAACACCAAACTTTGCAGTTTTAGTCAAAAATTTCATGTCCGACCTCTCTCATTGACTCGATCCACTGTGCGCTCGGGGAAAATCTAGATCTTTGATCAAGTCGAATTTTCCGCTGAAATACGACTCATTACTCCATTTACACAAAACTTCGAGGTTCTAAAAGTGGTTCCATTGGTTTCCTCGTGACATTTTTTTCTGATAGCACCCCTTGAAGTTGATAATATGACGAAATGAATATAAAAATTCGCAGTTTTTGTCGAAAATTTCATGTCCAACCTCTCCGATTGACTCGATCCGTTGTGCGGCGGGCGAGAATCCGCGAGCTGCCAAGCTCCCACAACGGCCGAGTCCGATGAGGACACGAAAAGGAGGGAAATTAATCGGCGTGACCTCCGGTGGCCCCGTTCGGCATTTGGCACGGCCGCGAAAAACACGGGCCGCCGACGTCCGCCGTCACGTCACCGCCGCCGCGACGCGACGTCCCCGAAGAAGCGCCACCGCCCGGACGCGCGCCCCATCCCCGAACGGATTTCATTCCATTAAAATATGATTACCTGAATTTGATCGAGTATGATCGCGAAATCATCGCTGGAATGTTTACATTCCCTTTTTCTAGTCCTAACGAGCGGTCGCGAGACCCCGCCGGGGAGGACTGCCGCGCTCAGGAAGAACGCCGTACGAACATTCAAGAGTTGCCAAATTGCCCCGGAATAAACATGTATTTTCGAAGATAGTTATGGTAATCTCCCCTTGAGATTTTCAGACTCTTAGGATAGTATTACGAACGAAATCCTCTTAAAAACTGGAGTGAAAATATTCACAAATTTTCCCGAAAATTCGTGATTTGTCGAAGGAAATTTGGCAACGCCTGAAGGCTCATACGGTGCTGTTCCTTAGCACGGCAGAGGAGGAGATGGTCAGGGGGGATGGAGGTGGCCTGAGGGGGGGATAGGAGGAGGGGAGGGGGGTTAGGGGGAGGGCTGAGGGGGCGGGGGGGTTCCAGCTGGCCGCGCGCGGTCGTCTTTAACGAGATGAGCCGGGGTTTGAACAACCTGTCAACGCGCAAATCGGGTTTATCTGTCAAAATGAACAGGGACCGCGGGGCATTTATACGGCGAGCCGCGCGGGCGGGGCGGGCGGGGGACCTGGAGATTGAAAGAAAGAAGCTAATATTACATTCGCGGACTCTTTGCATATTCATTACTTGCTCCGTTGGTTCCGAGCAGGCCTCGCCCGTCTCGGAATTAAAATATTAATTTAATATTTGATCGTTGATCAGGTTGATTTGCAGTTTGTTTCCCTCTCCTCCCGCCCGCGGACCTGCCTCCCCACCCCCCGTGCCTCCTCGCCCCCCCCCCCCCGAGGGGGGGGGGAGTGTCACGTTGGGAAAGGATCTTACCGGGAACTCACGGCCGCGGCTCGGCCACCGAGGGGCTCAAGTGCCCCCCCCCCCCGGCCGACGGGACGAGGGGGGCATCAGAATTTTAATCGGGGGGGGATTTTTCTGAGCCCGTGTCGCGCGTCAGTGCAGCGCTTCACTCGCCTAATCTACCGTGCTAAGGAAAAACGCCGTATGAACCCTCATGCGTTGCCAAATTTCGATTGATAAAACACGAATTTCCTGGTAAACTCTTGGATAATTTTCTTCCAATTTTTCAGATAATATTGTTCGCAATTTCATCTAAAGTTCCTGAAAATTTCAAGGGAAAATATTGATAACTTTTCTCAAAAATAAACGTTTTATCGAAGGAAATTTGGCAACTCTCGATTGCTCGTACGGCGTTCTTCATTATCACGTCGGCAAACGGGCGGCGCGAAATCCGACAGTGATTGCAGTAGGAACGGCACTCAGTGAATCGAGTCAATCAGAGAGGTCGGACATAATATTTTTTACCAACACTGCAAATTTTTATGTTTTTTTTTCGTTACATTTTAAATTTCAAGCGGTGATTTTAAAAAAAAATCACGAGAAAACCAATGGAACTACTTTTAGAACCTCAAAAGTGTGTATAAATGGAGTTGAAAGCGTTTAAAGTTTCCAAATGGCCGACCTCTCCTATTGACTCGCGATTCACTGTGAGGCACTGTGGCGCTTTCTCACGAGATCAGTCATTTTCCCAGTATTTGTCTCCTGAGTTTATCCTATTTTTTGCAACACTGAATGGAGCAAAATTGAACCAATTTTTTCAAAATCACGTAAGCGCCAATTTCTAGTTTGATGGTGGAGGGGTTGTTGTTTCTTAGTTTTCTCTGGGATAATCAATCTTGTCTGATTTCAAAATAGCCGTCTGAAAGAACATACTTTTTTTTTTTTTTTTTTTTGAATTCGAAGATTGTAATTAAATCGAATAAAACTGTTTTTCTTGTTTTTCTCGCCTTCGTAATGTTGGCTCCTGCAAGATATGGAAAATAATTGGTTCAATTGTAACTTAATTGGTGTGTGAATAGAAAATTTGCACGCAAAGCATTCATCGCCTCATCTGAGGATACTTAAAAGCTAATTTTGCAGTACTTTGTATTATTTTTTTCTGATATGGGAAATAGTATAAAAATATCTTTAAAAATGAGAAAATGTGTCGCTTGGCAGTGTCATCTGGCGTCATTACCTATGTAAACACAAGTATCTTAGCAGATAAAATCATTGTCATATCTGCTTCCATAATTGTTCAATTTATAGTATCTTAGTGTTCAGTTCGCTAGAAAGTTTTCATTTAAACACAAAATTAATGAAATTTCAGATACATGCTGATTCTCCATCCTCGTAGATTTATGGACAGGGCGAGGGTCATCCAATGACGATTCAACAACCCATGTGCTGATGGAGGTCTGCGACAATTTGTCGAACGCATACAAGCGCGGTTCTCGCCTACTTACGCCCCAAAGGAGGGAATGCCCTTCGCTACTGCAGTGGATCTATGAATCCATGTGTAAAACTTCACTGAATTTTATCGGCAGCCCACAGAAAATTTAGTGAAATTTTCGGACAGCTTCGTCGAAAAATTTCTCGGTAAAAAAATAAAATGACGGCGGGAATGTGTAAACGTCGCATGGCACTCGTGATACTTTGGCCGGAAGGTGACGACTATATACTCGGATTTCCTCGTGGTTTACTTTTTCACTTATTTATTTATCCGGCGACTTTTCGATATCACCGCCTGGATCAACTTTCTGGTTAATTTGTCAACAGTTCGTTAATCGATTGAGGGATCGAGTGACGGATGAGATAGGCCGGGCCAGTCCCGTTGGCCGCCCGAGAGTTCGTGTCGGCCGCGCCACTTGGGCAAATCCGATTAGTCGATCGAATTAATCGGGCGGAGGACCTGATTCTCTCTCTCCGTTCACTTGGGGGTCCTCCGATTGTCTGCGACATTTCGCGGACAGGTGGTTTATCTCCAGATCTGCGCATCCACGTCTGTGTCCAGCTTGACTTTCCTGAGGCTCGGCCCCGAAGATTTGCTTCAAGTTTTTGGCACGGGCCTCGATTGAATATTCAGAGTGAAATCATGCTTCTGAGAATTGGGCCCACTGTTTTTTTGAATCCACTTGTTGAGCGGGAGACAGCACATGTGGTCGTGTTTATGCTAAAAGGAACTATCTGCAAGTGGAAAGATGGGGTGTGCTCGTTAATGATCGGGCCATAAGAATGGACGGGAAATATAAAGCGCCGCCTCGGTCGCCCCCATCAGCGTGCGTTCGCATTAACTCATGAGCCCTGTGCACAAGGTGCTTGTCTCATGTCCACGGCTCACGAGTTAACGCTCAGTTCCTTTTGATTTAATGTCAAATCCCGCTTTTCCATTTTCTCAAAAGGAACTATATACACTTTTACATTGTTTCTTAGTTTCTTATCCAGATTCCACGAGCACACCCCATATTTCCACTTGCTCATAGTTCCATTTATAAGCATTAATATGTATGCATATATAATAGCATAAATATGTCCATGTGGTCTTTTACTTAAATTAGTTTTTTTTTTCAAAAGGGAACGTGTCCATTTTTGCAAGAGCCTTGGTTTGCATGACAGTACGTGCTAACTAAGACTCATCAAAAAATAGACCTGTTTTTTTTAAAAAAAAAAAAAAACAAACAACTGATTCATATACACATACAATCCTCTGAGTCGAAGCGAAATATTTGATTAAATTGGGCTCCCGAGATGATATCAAAAGGAAACAAAAAACATCATATTAAATCACACTAATCAATATAGGAGGTTTATTTTACAAGTTCTAGAAGCTTTGTACTCACGGTGATACAGATTTTTTCAAGACTTGTTCATCGTTATTTGCAATGTTGTGATTTATGCCAGGCGCAAAAGGGTAGTCCAGCCCAGTGAGCTGGGGGCACTATCCCTCAAAGGCTCTGACCTAAGAAGCCTCGCAAAGGATCCCATGTTGGTGACATAATGGGCCCTTTTCTGCATTTCTTACGATTACTTGCTGAGTTTCTAAGGGCCTCACCTTTTACAGTTTTGACCTCCTCTCCACAAAGTAAATTCTAGGTGATTTCATTCTTTAGCAGAGGACATTGAGGAATTGTACCATTTTCTTGCCCTTCCGGGGAAAGTGTCGCGCCTCTCAAGAGAAACCTACCCCTCTCTTTAACCTGAACCGATAGTGCTATAAATAACGCAGGAAGTAAGTAACGCTTAACGACTGACACGCGAAGCGATTCTGGGGGTTGGACTGCGAAGCGGTGATTGGCAGTGGCGTGGCGTGCTTCGATATATATATATATATATATATATATATATATATATATATATATATATATATATTATATATATTTTACCCATTTGAAGCTATGGTAAAGAATCGATTATTAAGGTGTTCGCTGCGAACACCCTGATAATCGATCCTTTTCCACAGGTTTAAATGGCAGATCAATCGATATATCTCAAAGCACGCCGCGGAGCCGGGATTTACCTACTTGCCGCCCATGGGCCGCCTGTATTTTGCCGCCCCCTTCTCATTCGTTTTGAAACATCAATGAAAACTATCAAATGAACGTGCCAGCGGGGAAGGGGTGCATAAGACGCGTTTGCTCGTGTTGGACACATTTTTTGCGAAAGCCCTGTCAACACTATTAACAAAAGTTCATGGAACTTTGTGAGAAAGTCAAGTTTCGTAAACCTATCTCTGTGTGGACAAGGCCACCCATTCATAAGAAATGAACGAAAAAATTATGAAAGAACAAACATAAATGTGGATTAATGATTTTAACTTCCGCCGCTGCGTCGCGCTGACCGCACTGTGTTTGGCGCAATGCGTGAAGTATTCCGACAGTCTTGTAGGCGCTGTGAGTTTCACGCTGACCGCTGCTGAACGTACTTTGTTTGACGCAATTTGTGAAGTATTCACGCATTCTTGTAGGCGCTATGCGTTTCACGCTGACCGCAGACCGCACTGTGTTTGATGTAATGCGTGAAGTATTCGAGCAGTCTTGTAGGCGCTAATATGTGTTACATGCCGATCGCCGCGCCGAGGGCTTCTCCTTTTCATCTCAAGTCCTCGTCATCATTTCTCTCAAAGTCGCGCCGTTCCGGGCCAAATTGCGTGTTTTAACTATTTGATTTCTCTCTTATCTTGAATAATTAAAGGTGCTGTCTCTTGTCTCTCTGGAAGACTACAAAACTAGAAATTATTATACTCTCAGTAAATGAGAGATTTTGTCGCCTTCTCTCGTTTGTAATTTTTTTCCTAAATCCAATTTTTTTAATACCTACATTTTAAAAAATTGCAAAATTTTCCACCCCCTATAGATTTGCCGCCATGAGCCGCGGCCCATGTGGCCACCCCCTTAATCCGACCCTGGCACGCCACGCCACTGGTGATTGGGCGTACCTTCTAGCATTTTATAATTGTCCAATGATACAGATCCACGCAGTTGGTCAATGCGTATTTTTCTCAGCATGCCCACTTTCTATGAGAACCGAATTTCCCCTCATTGCTATCCATAGTTCATGGTACCCCAATTTCGTTTCTGATGAATGAAGAACAGTTAGGAGAGTCTCGTAAGAGAGAGGACACGAAAGACGTGAACTCTGCGCGACCTCTTCGTTGGAGCGACTTATTTGTCGCCGTAGGAAACGGGACGTTGAAGTCTTGGCCACACAGAAATCGGAAGCAGAGAAGACAGAATAATGATCCTCACCGAGAGCTTCCTTGAATTTCGGTGTTGCATCCTGCCGTGCTAAGGAAAAACGCCGTATGAATATTCAAGAGTTGCCAAATTTCTCCGGATAAAAAGGGTATTTTTTAGGAAAGTTATGCATTTTTCCGTGACAGTTTCAGATGTTTTAGATCAAATTGCAAGCTAAATTCCCTGGAATATTTGACAAAAAGTATTAATAACTCTTCAAGTAAATTCGGTTTTTATTAAATGAAATCTTGCAACGTCTAAAGGCTCATACGGCGTTTTTCCTTAGCATGGCAGCATCGCTGTGGACCGTATCGAGCACCGACGTGGAAAATGAGCTCCGAGCTGAGGACAGCTTTAAGTGGGCCTAAACCTCGAGGAAGTGAGAGAATGTGATTAATTAACTTAGGATAAGACGGTAGCCTCGGATAGATTAGTTTAAATTAAAACAAGAGATTCTCAACTTGAGTCGTCACGGATTTTGATCAGAGGCTATATATCGGCAATTCGGTAGACCGTGATCTCAATACCAAGTAAGTTAAAGAGATTCTAATTTTTTTAAAGTGACATCTTAGTCGTAAAACGCTTGTATAGAGAATTTGCAGGTGTCTGTTTGATGAAGTTCGTGTTTAAGTCGAAACCTCCGAGTGAACTGAACACGAGGATACCCTTGGTTCATGAATTTAACAATTGGACTGCATTTTGCAATTTGGAGCTATAAATTCTGGCACATCTGAAAAAACGCGTATGAGCATACGGAAACTAATGGCACATACGTTGTTTTTAAACCGGGCCGGAATTTCTAGTTCTAAATTGCAAAATGCAGTCCAATTATTGGAGAAGATATGACAAAATAATCTAATCTGCTAAAATACATTATGTTTAAGTGAAATGCCGCCGGATGACGTCACTAGGCGGTGCATTTTCTGACTTTTAAATCTATTTTTATACCCTTTCCCATATGCGAAAAAAAATTTTAAAAAATACTGTGGAATCAACTCTTCAAGCACTTTCAGATGAAGCACTAAAAAATTTGCTTGCAAATTCTCCAGTGCAATTTCACCCATAGAGAGGGAAAAAACAGAAGAAAAAGGGGCAAATTAATTTGAAAGGATAGGAATGAAGGATATATTCATTGAGGGACAAACATACATGCATATGAGAATACTATCGACGGCCAGTTAGCTTGAGTGTGCACCTCTTTTCTTCTTTTGTCTTCTCTTCCACTGAGTTTTTACTGCTTCCTAGAATATTTTTCTTCACTTTTCTGTTTTTTCATTTCCTTTCACATGCGTTACAAACAAAACAATTTTAAGAAAGAAAGGTCTTTCATCATTTCACCGTCCGATTGAGACTAAAAATAAAAATCCAATCCAATCCTGGACGTTTGAATTAAGAAAAAGTACACCATTTGAATGCATCGTGATAAACTTGAATAAATCGGCAAAAAAGAGAGTAATCTACTGCACATGGAAAAAGAAAAAAAAAAGAAGAAGAAAAGAAATGTGGATGCACTCTATTTGGGGACCCTTTGGTGGCATACCCCCCCCCCCCTCCAAAAAAAAAGAAAGTAAGAAAAAATATCCATTGTTTTAAATAAAGCGATTGATTATCGATCTATTTTACGATTTGTTGCGGAAAATTGTTCATAACTTCCGATATGACTTTCTAAGAGCAGACGAACAAAACTGAACCGCCTTTCGCATCACCGAACATCACTGACATTTCTGACATCAAAATTTACGCAAGAAAAGAACCTATTAATGAATTTTACATGTATAGTTCTTCTAAAACATGTGACCATAAGAGGCCTAATTCTCTTCAGCTTCATGCGTGCATTAACATGGAGCCTTTGTAATTTGCGGGACATTGTGGCATAATAATCGGGTTGAAATAGCCGTGCCTTGAAGTTGGAGTAGCATCTCTAATAGTCAAAGAAATAGCTTAATTTAATTTTAATTTAATTCATGAGGGGTGGTAGACACCAGTACACATTTGCCGTATTGCGTGTACAACTAAGAGTCGTGTCCACTTTTTCTTAAAATGGAAAGTGGCTGTATACTCGTTGATCACGCAGCCATGTTGGCTCACTTTATTTCCGACGTTGCATATTTTTCGAGTATCACTGATTCTCTATTGGAGCTTAATTGTATGCGAAGGACGAATGCTTCCAGGAAAATTGGCAACACTGTTGGTTGAGCATATAAAGTTGCGGCCGACTCCTGAGTATAAACTACCCGGTTGTCACGGACTTTAATTCTCCGAAAGCATTTCTCCATTATGAAATTAAAAGAGCGTTCATGTCACCTAGGTTCCGTTTTCATTGGATACACTTCCTGGGAAATGAGGATAAAAATGAGAAGCAAGGGCCCGAGGGTCGCCAGATAATGGAATAAAGAGTGGATATTTTACGTGGGTTTAAATGGGAATTTGTGCTGAAAAATCAGCACTACCTGGCAACAGACCCGGAAAGAAAAAGCCAGAAGCGATACAAAGATGAAATTTGATGCCCGAGAGCTATTACGAAAAACCCTGGTGAGAATTGGCGATAGGAGCTGCGTTTCAAAACACCATAGCCGACTGAAGAAGGCTATTAAAAATCATACATATAGCTGGCTGTAGAAAGCGGAGCAAATCGTATAGCCGGGCTATCCAAAGCTATAAAAAATTATACAGTCGGGCTACAGTTCCTATCGCCGGACTTAACACTTTATCGCCATTGGCTATACAAGGCTATAAGAAATTGTGTAGAAATTCGTGTGCTTTGGAAATCATTATGCTTGATATGGAACTACTTTAATAACACACGTTATATTTTCCTTTAAAACATATTTTTTCTCATCAATTAAAATGAGAAGAATCCATACAGAGTGTGCAAACATTTCAGACTCATTAATTGAAAAACGCTGACTCCGCGAGATTAAATATCAGAGCCTAACACAAAGCGAAGCGGCGACGCATTGGCGCCTACAAACCTAACTGGGATACTTTACGCATTGCGCGGCGACGCACTGGCGCCTACAAACCTAACAGGGATACTTCACGCATTGCGCAATGCGTGAAGTATCCCTGTTAGGTTTGTAGGCGCCAATGCGCGTTTCTCGCTCTCTGCCCGCCCGCCGCGCCGAATCGTGCCACGGCGTCTGAAGCAACTGATTCACACCAGAGGTATTGCACAGTATCATAAGAAATTGAAGGCGCTCCAACTCCTAAGCGCCTTGAGCCCACCTTCTCCTGTCGGAAAATGCGGAAATATGAAATATCTTGAGAGATACAACACACTGAAGATTTCCGAAAAAGCTGCTCTAATGCTGCCGGGCTAAGGAAAAACGCCGTATGAACATTCAAATGTTGACAAATTTCGTCTCAGGTGATATTTATTCTTGAAGAAAATAATGATTATTTCAAATTTTCGGAATATTTAGATCAAATTACGAGCTAAATTCTCTAAAAATCTGAAGAAAAATATTTACAAAAATTTGTGAATTGTCAAAGGAAATTTGGCAATGTCTTAAGGCTCATACGGCGTTTTTCCTTCGCACAGCAGCAGGGATGTGAGGGCGATTTTTCGGAATGCTGAATAAGGGGAAAAAATCGAGAGCCCGAGTCCCGATAGACTTTTCCGCTTTTCCTACGGCGAAAAAGGCATCCAACTGCGAATTAAAGGACCAAAAGAGTGAAAAATCTGTGTTGCTCAACGCACCCTCGTGAAATCCAACGGGAAAACGAAGGGAAAGTTATTAATCGTGAGTATTTCGAGAGCGGCTTATTGTGTCTCCCATCCCCCCCCCCCCACCTCATTCTCCCCATTTGCCTGACCCTTTACCCCCTGTGAACGATGCAAGTCTATTATTTGAGTAGTTACGCCTTTGCGCTGGGGCAACCCTCTTTATTATTTAGCAATTATTGAGCCCAGATCCACCGTTGGATGGCCCATTTATCGCTGGACAGCGCTAAGCCGAGAATTCTGCCGTGCTAAAGGAAAACTCCGTATGAGCCCCCAGGCGTTGCCAAATATCCTTTGATAAAATATGGATTTAATGGGAGAAGTTGCCAATGTTTTTCTTCCAATTTTTTTGACAATTTTCTTCGCAATTTAATCTAAAATATCCGCGGATTTCAAGAAAAAATATGCGTAACTTTCCTCAAAAATACATGTTTTACCTGGGGAAATTTGGCAACCCTCGAATGTTCATACGGCGTTCTTCCTCGGCATGGTAGAATTCTACTCCTACTGTCCAGTATGAGCCACGGGTATGATTTACAAGTCTGCGATTGACGGCTCATCTCGAGGTGTAGGTAGGCCTTTCTGCCTCACACTTCGTTATTCGTGCTTTAGTCCCGATGTTGAGGGTGTTGCATAACCGTCGTGGGTCTTGTGTTGGACTCAAGACGGGCATTCGAACTTCAACATTCATTGTCGATTTCGTTCCTTTTGTTTCAAACGGAGCTTCCATAGTAGTCAATAATACGGTTCGGCAGCCACGATTCGGGGTGTGTTGGGGAGCTCCAGCACTACGCACGCTATTAATAATTATTTAAAAAGGGTATCGAATCGAATACTCGATGGGTTTCGATTCATTCTACGAATACATGTGGCTCATTGAATCCAATGCGACACAGTCGCTAAAATTAGTCAGGATTCTTTCTGTTAGGAGTCTTTCCCTCTCAGTTAAACAGTAAACAATTAAACATACTTACTCTAAACGGAAAGCGCACATCTCTATTTTTCCAGAAGTTGTGCACTTAGTTCTTTTGTGTGAGTTTAAACTCTCTTTTGGTCCCTCCTTGTTTGAGAGCCAGTGTCGATTACGTAATGAGAGCTCCGTCTCTTTTGAGTTATCAATAATTATCAACGTACGATCTGTTTCATCTCGGTATATAAGCTCAATCACGATGAGTATCGTCATAGGGATCCCGGGACTCAAGACTATTTGTTGTAGATTCTTCGAATCACTAACTTGTGTTCCATTCCTCTCTAGGGCAGTGCTGAAGTAAAAATACTTGATGTGACGAGAACATTAATTTTAGGTTGTTTGCTGCACATGACTCGGTGTGAAATTTAGCCTCCTCTCATTGGTAAAAAGTGAAAAAGTGTATGCGCGCAAAACACAATAAGTAGGCATTCAAACTCAATCGCGATCGCCGCGGCGTACATTCGCTCCAGCGCCCGATTTAGATATGACAATAATTAGAGTATCACCGTCGTTGGAGTAGGTACAGTACATGATTTGGACGTATTTATGCGAAAAGGAGATATGTGGAAGTGGAAAGATCGGGTGTGCTCGTTAGTGGTCGGGCCATAAGAATGAATGGGGAATATAAAGCGCCAGTGACGTCAGCGGTGAGTGCGGTGATGGTTTCGGGATCAGGATCGCCGTCCGGCTTCTTTAACTCATGAGCCCTGTCCACAACGCTCTCTTGCCATGCCCGCGGCTCATGAGTTAGCATATTTTGGCGCTTAGCTCCTTTTGATTTAATGTCAAATCCCGCTTTTCAATTTTCTCAAAAGGAGCTATATCCACTTTTACATTGTTTCTTATGACCCAACTAACGAGCACACCCCCATCTTTCCACTTGCACATATCTCCTTTTAGCATAAATACGTCCATTTAAAGGGTTTTTTGGGTTGCTGATCACGAAGGGGAATCCGATTACTTAATTCGACTTATTCTTATCGGGGGCCTTTAAAAAATATTCGAGCAGTATACCATGTCCATAACGGCTGTGATATTTTACTCGTGGACACCGCACCCTCCATTCATGAAACCGTCCTTGGGAAGATGCATATTAATGTTTGTCACAGTTCCGAAATTAAATACTAAAATCCTAGATTCATATTCCTGACTCTCAAATATTCGTTACTTTTTTAAAAAAGAATTGTTATTTGTAAAAATAAATCACTCAGAAGTATTACCTATTTTTAGAAACACAACGGATTTTGAAATGTACATTGTAAGAATATTATTCTAAATTATCATTTTGCACTCAAACTAGAGCGATGCAAATTAAATTATGTTGATAATTTTTGTTGTCCTCGCAGAGAGAAACATAAGGATATAGACAGCTCCGCAAATTGTCGTGCCTACGTATTTTTCTGATTCAAACATATATTTTACATAAATGTACTTAACATATACTTACATATATGTATTGTGAAGACCATAGGTTCTATTAGCACCTGGAAGAGTAACATGTATGATAAAAGTGATCCTTTCAGTACACGTGTTTTTTCAGCCAGAAAAATAAATAAATGGAAATGTGCCTTACAAGATTTGAGAAATTTATTTCATGAGATTTAATAATGATTTAATAAGCTTCAAAGCATTTATTTTCTATAGGTCATTAGGCACACAAGACTGTTAAAGTAACAAAAAAATAAAAAGAAGGAGATAATATCGACGGTTAAGCTATCAGACCACGTAGCGGCCACCGTTTGTCAAATTCAAATCTCGATCCATAACCCCCCCCCCCCCCCCCAATTGTTCATGGCACACTCCTTTAGACTCTTACATCAAAGAATCAAATTTCAGTTTCTGCAGACCATTTAGGTATCTTTCAGGGATGCAAAATCTCCACGATCCTTCGATCCTAGGATTGCAAGCTCGTAGTTTAGTAGTTGTTCTGGCTCTCATCGACTTTTCCCGGTAATATTTTTAGTTTAGCATGATTATGGAGCACAACGAATACGGAAGTAAAAATATGAACTTGAAAAATTCTAAGAATATGCTAAAAATAAAAATAAATTAAGTCATAAATTCCCTGGAGTTTTGGTGCAGTCGGTCTTCAAACTACCGCAAAATTCCATGATTCAAACTGGTGCCATTAGTTCCTTGCTACATCGCCAAAATTATGTTGTAATCTAGTTATTTAGACGTGTTCATGCTGAAAGGAACTTCTTGGATTTAAATAAATCAAAAGAAACTATAACGATCTGGTCATCGGCAAAGCATAGAGTATAAAGGGTCTGCCCATCAAGGAGTGGAACGCCCATTCCCGCAACCTTATTTTTCCATTCCTTTAACACGTGCTCTAGGTATACCTTGAATAGAGTTGGTGACAAACAACAGCCTTGTTTTAGCCCTTTTGTGACGAAAAAACCTCCGGACAACTCTCCACGACATTTAATTTTTGCTATCGTCCCGTTATAAAATGATTTAATTGCCCCCACAAGTCCTTTACTAAAACCCCTTTTTTCCAAGGCTTCCCAAAGCTTCACTAACGGCACGCTGTCATAAGCTTTCTGAAGATCCACAAACACCAAGTGCAGCTCCTGGCTGACCGCCCTTTTCTTCTCGATGAGATGAGGAAGATGCAGATTACATGACGCGGAAGTTGGTCGAAGAATATCGGAAATGGGGCATGGACGTTAGTGTGTCCAAGATAGAGAAGCTGGTCGTGGGAGCAGCGCATCAACGGCAAAGCATAGAGCTTGAGGATGGACGGCGCATCGAAGAGTGTGACGAGTATAAGTATCTCGGTGTTTGGCTCGATCAGGATGGAAGGATGGATAGAGCAATTAAGGACAGGATCATCCAGGGCAGGAGAGCCATCGCGATGCTGAACGGGGTGCTCTGGGATCAGAGCATCTCAAAGGCAAACAAGCACCGGATATATGACGCCATCGTTAAAAGTATCGTGCTCTATGGTAGTGAAGTGTGGCCTTTGACGAAAAGAACGCAAGAAATGTTGAGGGCAACTGAAATGGATTTTTGGCGGCGATCTGCCGGCATTTCGAGACGGGACCGTGTCCGTAATGAGAGAATTCGCCAGGTGATGAAGGTTGAGAAAGATATCGTGCACGACGTCATGTCCAGGCAGTTATGCTGGTATGGACATGTGCAAAGAATGTCGGAGGAGAGGTTGCCCAAACAAGTTTTGGATTGGGTACCACCTGGGAAGAGGCGACGGGGACGTCCCGTAAAGGGTTGGCGGCAGGGCGTTGACGAAGAGATGTTGCGGTGTCAGTTGCCCGATAACCTCTGGGAAGACAGGCATATGTGGCGTTTGGGTGTCGTAGAACGCCAGAGTGCGTTATAAAGCGACTTTATATATATATAAAAGAAACTATGCGAGTAGGGTTTGCGGTTCTTCGTAGTTTCTTTTGATATTTGGACGTATTTCTGCCAAACGGAACTATGTGCATTATGATGTGAGCCCTGTTATGCACATATCCTTATGGGTATCAGGGCTCATGTCTTTATGCACATAGTTCCGTTTGACAAAAATACTTCCATTTAATTCAAACGCCCATAGTTTGTATCAGCATTAGCACATCTATGTTTCTCGGTTTTTTTTTCGGCCGTGCACTACAACCGTGGCAAGACATGAGTAATCAGGTATCGATACTCTTCCATTTGAAGCTATGTAAAATAATCGACTGGTAAAGTGATCATTGCGAATACGCGATATCAGATCTGTCCCCATAGGTTTAAATGGCAGATCAGTCGATTAATCGTGAAACGCGGCACACCACTGCACCACTTGGCAACCGGGTGAGCGAGAACCGATAAATCCTGTCGGGCGACTTTTAAAATTCCCAGTCATGGAATTAAAACTGTTTCAAAAGTCAAGGTGGACACCCGGGCGGTGCTATGCGGACGCGAGAAAATAATGGAGTGAAAAAAGGATTGAAGCAGTGTCCCTGTTTTTATTATCTTTTTATTCGTTTTGTCGGGCTTCTTGTGAGGAGTTGTCACTCTGGCGGGACATCCATCATCTGGGCCCGTATTGCACCGACCGGGAACTCAATGAGTGCGACCTGCTCCTGCTGAATGACCATTGACGACCCGCGCAGCCGCACAAGTGCATTCCTACCCACGGATCCAACCATGTTGCCGCCATAATTTTAACAGCCGTCATAATATGTACGATATTCCAAGTCAAGGTTGTAAGGCATGCGTATTTTCCATTAATTGGTTAAAGTACGCGACCACGAATCTTCATTGTGGTGTCTTAAAATTCCCGCATCTATTTTACTTTTTTGAAGAAAAAAAAGTAGATTTTATAGCTTGAAATTCACACAGAATATTTTACTAATACAGAAAAAAAATGAAAAAAAAAAATGAAAAAAAAGTTCAAGTAATTACGTTGCCTAGTTTTTTTGGGTTTTTTTTTTTTTTGTTTTTTTCGCCTCTCTCCTATTTGCAGTTCATTTGGTTTCTATTCCTGTTTATTTAATAACTTAGGAATCTATAGCCATCCACGCGAACATGCCATTGGACATGCATTTTAACATAAGAGATTATTTTATTGTGTGTGGACATCAGGGGGATTTTGGAACATCCATACTCCGGCTTTCAAATTTTCAGGGACTAGGGTCGAGTAGAATCTCTTTTTGCAGATTCACTCTTGACTAGTTTTCAAGGGAATAAATCAAGTATGACGGAAAGTTTGCAGCGTCCCAAACAGAGATACGTGGTTTTATACTTAGGAGCCGTCCTTAAATTACGTAACGCTTTTTTCTCGGCATTTTTGAGCCCCCCTTGTGACGCTTATAACACTTCTCTGACGTAGGCCCCTATCCTATAATACGTAAAAACAAAAATTGCGAAACGCTCGTCTCGACCCCCCACCCTCCTAGAGCGTTACGTAATTTAGGGACGGCCCTCCGAGGCCTTTGACCATCGATTTTGTCAGTGCTGCCATTTTCCGAAATTAATTCCAAAATTCGGAACTTTTTAAAAAATCGGACTTTTCCTGCAATCCTCTGAATCCCCGGAATTTTCAGCTATTTTTGGAATTTCCTCGAAATTTGCCGTTTTTCGCAAGTTTGACCATTTACTTGATGAAATTTAGGGACTTTTTGATCAAATTTGACGATCTTCGGAACTAAATCCGGGCGTATTTTGGAATTTCTCCCCGGAATTTTTGAAAGATCGGAATTTTTCCCGGAACGTTGGCAAATCGGGATATATGTTTCCGGAAATCGGAATTATTTCGGAATCTCCTGATAAAACAAAATGATAGCACGGGGTTTGTCCTCTATTTGACATGGATTCAATGCTTATTTTTCTGTAAATTTGTCGAGCCTGCAGCGGATGACAACGACGAGTGACATGGTTCGGACCCCATCGTAGATCATAATTTCTTTATAATCCTCCTGTCGTCCAGACTCCGGTAATCTGCGCTTTTGTTCTCGCTGCTTCATAACGTTGAATCTATCAGAGGACAATCCCCTCTTCACACGCGTTAGAATGGAAAGACGCCCCCGCGTTCGCGTCCGCGCCCAGTCGCCCAGTCGCCCGCCGGCCTCGGAATGAAGATGTCAACGCACGTTGCCTCAATCCCTGTAAACACCCTCCCTGAAACATTCAATTCAACCGAGATCATTCCCAACTGGCAACGTCGCATGTCATCTATTGTTTATAATAGTTCCATTCAGACTCGATTCACGTGAGCACTAAAGTTCGGAGCTTGACTTCGTAACGGTTAACTCGGGGTTTAAATCATCAAGACTGTAAGCTTGAATATTATTGTACGATGCTTCGAGCCAAAAGTCCGCCGTTGCCTCGAGATGGAATATTCTCATGGTCTGGACGTTCAAATCATGCAGAGGAAAAAGTCACGATATGATGTCATTTATATCCGCATTTGGGCCCATGAGTTTAATGATCAAGCAGGGCCGGATTAAGGGGGTGGCCACATGGGCCACGGCAAAATAAATGGGCAAATCTATAGGGGGCGGCAAATTTTGCGATTTTTTTAAATGTAGGTATAAAAAAATCGAATTTACAAAAGAAATTACGAACGAGAGAAGGCGGCAAAATCTCTCATTTCCTGAGAGTCAAGTAATTTCTAATTTTGTCGTCTTTCAGTGATACAAGGGAAAGCACCTTTAATTAGTCGAGTTAAGAGAGAAACCAAACAGACAATTTGGCCTGGGGACTTAGAGAGAAATGATGACGAGGACTTGAGATGAAAAGGAGAAGCCCTCGACGTGGCGATCGGCATGTAACACAATTAGCGCCTACAAGTCTGCGCGAATACTTCACGCATTGCATCAAATACAGAGCGGTCACTGCGGTCAGCGTGAAACGGATAGCGCCTACAAGAATGCATGAATACTTCACGCATTGCGGCAAACAGTGCGATCAGCGTGAAACGCATAGCGCCTACAAGACTGCGTGAATACTTCACGCATTGCACCAAACACGGTGCGGTCTGCGCGGCGCGGCGGCGGAGGTTAAAATCATTAACCCACATTTATGTTTGTTCCTTTATAATTTTTTCGTTCATTTCTTATGAAAGGAAGGCCTTGTCCACACAGAGATAGGTTTACGAAACTCAACTTTCGCGCAAAGTTCCGTGAACTTTTGCTAGTATTGTTGACAGGGCTTTCCCGAAAAATGTGCTCAACACGAGTAAACGCGTCTTATGCACCCCTCCTCCGCTGGCACGTTCAGTTTATGGTTTTTATTGATGTTTCAAAACGAATGAGAAGGGGGCGGCAAAATACAGGCGGCCCATGGGCGGCAAGTTGATAAATCCCCCCTAAAAGCCCTCTGATCAAGATTTCCGAAAGAAGAAAAAAATTCACTATCAACCAGTAAGTAGTAATAGAAACAAGATGTTGAATCTTCCAGAGATGGGGAAAAAAAATTAAAATCTAAAGTTACACACACGGTTAGCCAAAAGTCACGCACCACTGGCCATAACTTTAGTTCCAATTAAGATGTCGATTTGCGCCCTCACATTGAAAGGGAAACGTTTTAAGTACTTTCCAGATTTTGACCTCCTCAGGGGGAGGGGGACGGGGTACAACTCAAAAATTTCAAATGCATGGCCACCCCCTCATGGCCAGTGGTGCGTGACTTTTGAGTAACCCTGTATTTCAATCTTAAACTACCAGGAGAGCATATTCTCGATGTTAATCTGTTCATTCGATGCGTCAAGTTGAATCGCCCGCCTGGAAAAGGGTTTCGCGAAATAGAATCAAAATATTTACATAAATGTAAAGAAATTTTTTAAAGAGAGGGCATTGTTTGATATAGCAATCTGAAGACTGTGTACGTGGACGTCGAAATCCGAAGGCATTTGTCCAAAAAAACTTCAATAGCAGAAACAGCACATAATTCTCTTAGGCGTGCCGTGGCGGTATCCCAATGCATTTATCTGCTAAATTCGAGAATGACCTTGAGCTACCACCGATTCAAGGATTTAAGTTGGAAAAGCTGAAAATGAAAAAATTCCTAACAATTTCAATTTTTGTTGGCATTGGTACTCAAAAAATTAGAAAATCTATGACGAAAGACCCTTTCCTCGGATTTCTAAATTGACTTCTGAGGCTATGTCTACATGCTGAACCATTGGATATCGATACCATCTCACCTCTTTGATGTATCGAATCGATCTTTACCGCTCACCGAGAAACGTTTGAGCAGGGCTTGACTCATCGCAAACTTCCTTTGTCCGGTACTGCGGTTAAGAGCGGGACTGGTCCTTGTGGACATGACTAATTGTAAAATAAACAGCGTTTGGCCGTTTCGCAATATGCAAGTTACCGTTGGACGAGGGCATGCCTCTGTCCAGATCCTAGATACGACGACAGCGGCACCTGAAGGCCGTTTTCGTAAGGACAAAGATGCTCCATTGTTCACCGGCAGGATCGGGAATCGGGACCACCTCGAGATCTGCCAGCTCAACGGATCAGCGTTTCATTTAAATTGGACCAAGCGCCGTCCAGGCTCCGTCATCTGCTCGAAATTGAGCAACCGCTGGTATTGTTCTAGTTTATCATTCGGATTCAACTGCCCTAAATATTTCGGTCCGACCGGGCTTGTGACATCGCACTTTTGATCATGCTCCAACTGCATCAAGTCATGAATATCTCACTCATCTTTCTTACTCCTCTGTTTGGAAAACATATAGGTATGGACTGATTTAGTGACCACGTCATTTGATGGATCCATGTATTCGCTGGTTCGATTTTAAACAAAAACAAAACCTCAATCTCAACTAATTCAACCCTTTGATTGGGTGTTATAACCCTCTGGTTGGATGTTTTCACCCTCTGATAGGATGTTTCAACCCTCTGATTGGATCTTTAAACCCTCTGATTGGGTGTTTTAACCCTCTGATTGGATGTTTTTACCCTCACAGAAAAAAAAGAGGTAGGGGTTATGTCCGAACTGTTGGATGATATGGGCATTTCCAATTAATTGAGGTATTGCCCCAATTTATTGTGATATTACCCCAATTAATTGGGTTACTAACCCCAACTTTAGTCGCGATACTACCAAAATTAATTGGAAATGTCCATATCATCCAACAAATTGGGGCAGTACCAAAATTTTAGGGGATAACCCCTGACACTTTTTTATCCGTGCTCTGATAGGATGGTTTAACCCCTGATTTGATGTTTTAACCGTCCGATTGGACGTTTTTACCCTCTGATAGGATGTCTCAACCCTCTGATTGGATGTTTTAACCCTCCGATTGATGTCACTGTGAAAGCGCGGCAAAACTAATCGAAATGCAAACGGGCCGATGAAATTGCAATTATTTGATCGCAATCTATCGAGTGACGTAGCCACTAAATCAGTTTATTGGTGCAAATCTCAGTGACGCATATCTTGTGAGAGCCTTCAATATAGTGACATTAATCCCTCTCCTTCCGAAAAATTCGGCATCACCATTGCCGAACGGCTCTTTCTCACGAGTCAATTGCTGGAATCACACGCTGAATTTGGCAGCTGAATATGGAAGTCAACAGTCATCGCTCAACACCTGAAATCTCGCAAATTCGAGTTATTTTTATCCAGTTGTGTATCAAATCTATTCGAATAGTTCAGACAAATCCGACATTATCCGATGGTCGCTGAGAATCATTGCTGAATTTTGCGCGCGTCGCGCAAAATTCAGGCATCGGGCCGATGTCATCTCATAGGTCTAACAGAGCTAACGTCAAGAATGTCAGACATTGTTTTTTTCATCACCTCCTTTCATACTGGTGACCGATGAGACTGAATTTCCTGGGCCCATCGCTTTTAGCCCTGCATAGACGATCAAATTCCGATCAAAGTAGACATGCTGATGACTGGTGGTCACCATCTACCATCAAATTTTGACGGGCCGCACTTTTTTGTTCAAAGTAAGATCAGAACGGAGTGCCACCATTCATCATTTCCTGCCACAGGGAACATTTCTGCCAAGTTTTCATTTCAAAATGAAGCAGATTAATGAGTTTAAGACTGATGACTCCCGACACTTTGATGCTACTTTGATCGGAACTGGTTCGGGAATTTGATCGGCTATCGAGGCCTTTTGAGAGCCGGCATACGATCCCTTCGGACGGCATATTTTCTTACAACCTGTCGCCGTATGATCCGGGGGGGGGGGTGTTGAAGGGGGTACGCTGCGCCGCGAGGGTGCGCGACACACGCTCGCGTGAAGCGGAAGTCGGCGCGCGTCGGACTTGTACCATCGGAAGTGGTCGTGAAACCACAGCCGGTGCGTCGCGGTGCATCCAACCCGTCTCGAGGAAGAATCGCCCAAGTGCATCGTATTTCCACCCCGAGGTGCGCGGTTCTGACTCGGCGGGGCAGAACTTTGGTCACCTCTCTCCCCTCCCACCCCGCGCACCGCCATTTTGCACCCCAACATCAATGCTGCCCTCTCTCCACTTCCTTCCTCAAATATCCGGAGTCATTCCTCGGCCGAGTTGCCGGATCTCACCCGGAGCTTGGTGTTAATCGGCATTGCTTCTCGGAGAGTGCCTGAATTTTGGCAAATGTATGCTTTTTTCAAACTAAAGAGACGACTTTTATATGACCATATGGCTTTATAATGACCGTAGGTGGAAAATGCGAAATTTAGTGTAGCGCACTTGACACGCGGCTTTAGGACGTTCAACTGTAAAAGCGAGTCTTAGTTTTCAGACGACGCAGTGTGGACCGAGTCAATAGGAGAGGTTGGACAAAATTTGGAAACTTTAAACGCTTACCACTCCGTTTGTACACACATTTGAGGTTTTGAAAGTGGTTTCATTGATTTAATTGTAAAATTTTCTTTTAAAGGCATCCCTTGAAATGTAAAATGTGACGAAATGAACACCAAAATTTGCAGTTTTAGTCAAAAATTTCATGTCCGACCTCTCTAATTGACTCGATTCACTGTGCAACGGGGAAGAAGAAGAGGAAGGACATGAGAATGGGAATAGAAACAGGGCAAACAAAATTAAAAAAATACAATACGTGCATTTTTTATAAGAACTCCCAAAGAAATTGAACTGAAATTGATTCACATGACCTATAAATGATTGTTTTGATTTTTTTAAGTTTCCATAGTAGGGTTTTGTTAACAGAGAGGGGGAAATACATTGACAGGGTTGCCGTGGCTTCAACTTTGGAGTCATCAAAAAGCGGCAACCCTGCTAAAGTATATTTTCGCTCTCTATGCGTAGATAGTTTGAATAGATATGGAGGTAGCCTCTCCTCTATTACGGCCTAAAATTTGAAAGTACTTTTTGAGCTTGGGAATTGGATTTAGAGAAAACTCGCAAAATTGTATACAGGAAATAGTACTTAAATCGTACACAGTAGAAGTACAAGTAACGCGTGGAAGAACTCAATTTCTCCCAAGGAATGTGACATATAGATGAAGGTATTCCCCGAGATTCAAAAATACTTTTCCAATAATTTTAACGCCCGAAAAGACAACCTTGTCTCTAATTTATGCACATCATAATCTACTTCTTTTCTAGGTGAAGAGGAAGTCGGAAACGTTCTTTCAAATCTCACGCCAGATATTTCAATAAACGCGGACCGTTGCGTTGTTGAGGGAAAGAACGTCAACTGAATTGATTGGTGGCGTGTTCTCACAGCTCTCAACACCTAGGAAAAAAATAAACAGTTGTTTTCTAGAATTTTAATCGATTTCGAAAATGAAAAATCACCATCGGGCGACGTTAACATCCTCTCAGCGCTCCTTATCGAACACGGTCAGAGCCCCACCAGCATTGCCACTCAAGGCCTAAAAAAGTCTTTTCCCTCTCGAAACTACGAAACTATATTTTAATGTAGCCAAATTTCCACACATAAATCGCATTTTCACTGGAAGGATCTTGGGCATTATTCTTTCTAAATTTTCTCTTGATTTTCTCCTTCGATTTCATACGAAATTCAGTAAAATTTTGGACAAAAAATGCACGAGTCAATTTTTTTTTTTTAAATGTTGAATTACCTGGGCCAATTTTGCAACCTTAGAATGGGTTTACATTCCTTCATGCGGGAATCGATGAAAAGTATAAACTACAAAAACGCGATTTTCCCTCTCCGCTAATTTGATTCCTCCAGCAGCTAGTATTATTGCAAGGTTCAGCTCATATAAGATCCAATTTTACGATCGTTCATTTCTACTGAGTTTGTGGTTTTAAGGACTCTTTTCGACGAAGAATCAGTTCTAGGATAAAGTGGTCACCACTTATTGTTTTTCTTTTTTGTTTGTGGATAAAGTCATCTTACGTTACGGTGAGGTTCTCTAAGTTTTGGATATTTCTCCATGATCTCTCTGAATCAAATAAAAAATTAACAAATTTTAAGTCACACCTGATTGAAATGATATTTAGTTTTAAGACCTAATCATTATTCATTAAAATCAGTCATATTGTTTTTATGACACCTATATTTTTGTAATGAAAATTTCAATTCATGGTAAACATTTACAAAACTGACCTCAGGTGCTTTATAGCCATTAGCTGCTTTGGAGCCGAATAAATCTTGTATACTCCCACCACACTAAACTCGTACAAACGGGACACTTTTTTTTAATTATTATCATTATTTTCCGCTTTGCTAAAAGTTGATATTAACTCTCTGCCACTAGTCTGAAATAAAGTAATAAATTAATTCATTGAGGCGTTGGCAACAATGCGCATGCATTGTTGCACAAATAAAGTGGCTCACTCGGCCCTCTGCTTCCCGAGCAGGGCGCCTAAAATTCAATCCATTTATATTGATCAGATGACAATGCTCTGCGGAGGACCACCTAAATTACCCTCATTTAAAGCGGACTCACCCCTCTCAACCCCTTTCATGAAGTCTATCGCCGACTTGTTCCGCTGTATTAGTGTCACTCGTTTTACGCAAGTAATTTTTAAAAGTCGCAACCTCGTCACGCTTCGTTCCCGGATCGCGGTGCTGAAACGGGAGCGAGGAGATTTTGTAACTTCTGGTTTTATTGCAATTTTTAAGGGTTGTTGCATTTATTATCAATGAAGGAAACGTTTAAGCTATTTCTTTCCTAGCCTCCAAGGGAAGGAAATAGACCAATATCATGAAACGTCATAATAGGAGAAATAGGTAATGTGTATGTGCATGACTTTAGGAGGGGAAATTTTCTCATCAAGAGAAGTAAAGCTCTTTGAAATGCTATGTTCCATAAATTCAAGCCAACGCCAATAATTACACCGGATGGTTGCATCATTTTATCTTTTTTTACATCCTTCTTTTACTGCGTAATGAGGATAGTTCATTTGACACAGTAAAAATTACCTCAAAATTTCTCGATATTTCGCATTTTTGGATGGGCCTCAAAGGAATTTTGGTCGGCTACGTTTTGTTTTTTAAGACAGGAGCGTTAATTGATACGTCATAGAATCATGTAAATAAAAACTGTTATTTTTAGCAACGATGTCATCAATGCACATTTGGCTACCAAATATGAAAATTAAAATAAATGTAGTGTATCAAATAATCTGGGGTAAGTAGTATACGTTTCACGGCCTCTCTTACGCGGCCCTCATTAGATTAAAAAGGCAGGATTTTCATTGCCAAACTGTGTAAAAATAACTTATATCACATTTTTAAGAAAAAAAAACGGAGAGGACCCGAAAATATGATGGGAAAATTCCTCAATTTTCTTACAAATTAAATCTTTCGGGCAATAATTAATTTTGTGCCCTGAATATTTTTAAAAATTAAATATTGCAATAAGAAGGTTTCTTCACGTTGAAATTCTCTAATTCAATGGATCGAGAACGCCTTCCAATTTTAAGCAGATGAATCTCTGCAAGATTGCCTCAGATATTGGGCGCGTAGAATATCTTATTTTGCCCTCTGCCTGATATACTAATCAGATAAATCAAGCCTGATTTGCACCCAATGATAGCCTGAAGTGTTGGCAATTTAACAGGCCAGCGTTGCCAATTTCAAAGATTAATTTCTAATTCTTTCTTAAAATATTTAGAAGTATGAGCAATTTTCGAAAGTCCATTCTATAGATGACATTGCCACTGTAGGTTGCACTGGCATCTATATTGGATACTAAACAGGATATATCACCAGCCTAAACGAATGGCACATACGTTATTTCTAAAGGGAGTTATAAACAGCAGTTCCCTATTGCGAATTGTAGTCTATAATTGAGAGTGGTAGAAGCCATGAATTATTCCATACTTATAATATCTTTTTTCTCTGTAGAAATCAAACACACGTGAAAGAAATGTAAGTACCACGATTCAAGTGAATCCCGATAAAAAAAAAAAAAAAAAAAAAAAAAAAAAAAAAAAACATATTTTCATTTTGATTCCCACACTATTTGGCACTAAAAGAAGGGAACAAGACTAACGCACAGCACCATAGTTTACAGGAATGAACTAAGGTGCACTCAAAAATGTTTATTCAATGGTAGAGCTGTGTTAGTGCTATGCTGGGATCCTTGTTTCTAGCGCCTCATAATCTACTTTGTTGTATATAATGCTCGACGAATTCCAATACTTTCGACCCGAAGAAAATCGGGACGTTGCTATTGCCAAGTTGCAAATGCAACAAAAGGGATTTTTCCGGGATGTTTTGCGGAAAAAGGCAACGTCGAAGAGGGGGTCTGGCGGCCGGTGCCGATTTGTCGAGTTAGTCTTCGGCCTCAGTCTGCGGTAGTGAGGGCCCGTATAAATCTTTGTCCTGTTTGTTTTGCAAAAACCAATAATTATAGTAATTGAGTCTTGCTCTCCTCGGCCAGACTCCGATCAGGATTCTCCAGGCCCTCACGTGATCCGGCCCCTTGTGACGTCATCCTTAAAACTGCACCGCACAGTGGGAAAAGTGAAATACCTGGGCGGATATGCGATTTCACAGCTCTAAAATCCATTACAATCAATGAAACAGTTAGAAAAATGCATTTTTGGTGGTTGATATGTTGGCTATAGAAGCAGTTGCATGGGTTGCAAAAATTCATAAAATAATTCACTGATGCTCAAATGAATTTGGCCATCAACCTCACTGAAGAGACCCACCATGAGGTGAACTGTTAGAGTTTAGCCTCCGGTGCCTAAATGTCCGACCGACCATTATGTTGCCACATTGAAGAGAAAGATATGAAAACAAGTGCTTGCTTATTTTTTAGTCTTCTGCGGTATTCTGGGGGTCAAAAAGTCTAGAAATCAGTTTCAGGGCACATTATGAGCGCAGAAGAAGAATAAGAGTATGAGGAGATGGATGAGAAGGATAGGAAAAAGAGATGGAGGTAGAAAGAGACGAAAGAAACGGAATAAAGAACGAAGTATGAAAGAAAAAGCCGAAGAATACATGAACGTAAGGAAGGGAACAGAGGATGAATGAAGAAATACTGGAACAAAAAAAAGCATGAAAATTCCACATGGCGTTCCATGGACGTATTCATGCTAAAAGGAACTATGTGTATAGGGTTTGCGTGAACCATAGTTCCTTTTGGCATAAATACGTCCAATTGGACGTATTTATGCTAAAAGGAACTAAGTGCAGCATAGGGATTGCGTGTAACTTAGTTCCTTTTGGCATAAATATGTTCAAATGTTGTCTCGGTGGGTCAGGACCATTTTTGTAATTTTCGGTTGAATGCATGGGAAGGGGGGAATAAAACATAAATAACGTGACGCTCTCAAGGGGGGGGGGGAGGGGACTATGAGCCTGCTGCCTGGATTTCGCTGCGTTACACGGGGGGCGAAGCGGTCAGAGTCAGGGTTACGTTACCCTATCGATGGATAAAAAACACACAAACAATCTTAAAAAAGTTCGCGCACTCTTTCGCTGATTGCTAGGCAATCGCGGCCGGTCGCTGGTCTGCACAACGATCAAAAATATTTCGAATTTCAATCAGTCATACGTTCAACGGTTTCCCCAAAATATTTAGGCACTGAAGGGAAAGGGGGTTCGTGAAACGTACGTAAGTATGCAGTGGGGTTTTGGGATTGCGTTACAAGGCCATCTCCCCGATGTGGGAGCGGCCCCTCCTCCCCTTTTTGACCCGGGGGGGGGGGAGGGGTCAAAAATGCCGAAATAGTGCCGCAAGTGATTAACGATCCCCGAAGAATTTATGAATATGCCCCATTTCTGGCCAGATGCATCGATGGCATTCCGGCGTTGGAATATGGCAGCACGGTCTGTGGCAGTGTCAAATCAAGCTCCGAAAGTTGTGATCGATGGCGCGGGCGCGCACTCAATCAAAAATCAAACCTCTCCGCGCGGAGCGCATCCCAAGAGCCGAGCCGAGCGCGCTTCCAAAACGCATTCGGGCGAAACAGCTTCAATCAGGACTGATTATTAATGAGCCATTCGCATTCGCGAGCCCGCTCTGGGACCCGGACCTCCGAGTCCGAAACCTTTGGGGATCCGCCCGTGTTCGGAAAAATCAAAAATAAGGTCTGCGGATCTAATTGAGCGATGCGGCGCCAAGCCCCGATTTTTTCAGAGTACGTTCTGACTCATTGAGTTTTGCATGTTTGTTTTGGGACTCAAACTACATCTTCCTACCTGTCATATGATTTTAATTGATTCGTGTGGAGCGTCTGTTCGCTTGAGAGAATTCAGACCTGTGCCGTCACACCGAAAGAGGTATTCCCGCTGAAGAGGGCCCCATGCGGGGGACACTTACAGCTCATTTTAATTTTTTTAGAGCCGTTGCCGACCGGCATTCAGTAGATATAACTGACGTTTTTCAATGCTTGAATCGTGTATATGTATATTACACGTGACCAGTTGGCTGTCTCCTCTCGACGTATGGGGAACATTTCCACAAATACGAAAGTCTGCTGAATTAAACTCGCATAATACAATGTATGATAAGTTTGAATCAAAATTTGAATCAAAGAGAGTAACTCTCGTGCAACAAGGTTACCTTGGAAAATACAGTGTATCACATTAAAACTTTCATTTGTCATGAATACTTTAATATTAACCAATTATCCCCCCCAAGATGTTTCACAGAATCGAATTTATCATTGTATCCCTCGCCACCAATACAATGGAATCAAGAAGAAATATATGGTAGTGATGAGTCGTAATGGGTGGTTCAAACTGACCGTGAGAATACATCGGCTGAAGTAAGAAGAAACAGACGCAAGTAAATCTTTGAGCCAACGGATACTTCTGTCTTCAAATTGGAGGCGTGAACATATGAAATGAAACATATGCCCTCGAAAAGCTCTGTGCAGAAGAAAGTTATCCTTTGCCTACTCAAGAAGTTAAAGAAGAAACGAAGAAATACGAAGAGAGGTTAAGAAAGAGAAGGAGAGAGTGGTGAATAGTGCACAATACTTATTATAAATCACAACATTTTCGATCTTCTTAAGCCGACATTTCTGATGTTCTTTCTTTCATGGACGTTTCTTAATAGTAGGTTCTTGATGTCGGTGGGCATGTCAATTGGACTACATTTAACAATTAAAAACTACTGGGTCAAATGCGCTGGTCACAGAGGTGTGTTTTGATGCTAGATTCTCGGAGGTTAGCTAAAAATAATAAAATCTGTCTAAACAACAACTTTCTGCGTTCAATATTAACCGAGATGTTGCCCTTTGAAAAGTCCAGTTTATGACGTCATCCACAGCAGAAGTGAACCCCTGGTTTCTTCCATACCTTGTCTTCATTAGTCAGTGTGACGCACATTTGCACTGATTATTCGACGTGAAAACCGGATGAAAACAAGGTGGAAGAAACCAATTGTGTCACTACCGCAATGGATGACGTCAACAGGGCCGGATTAAGGGGGTGGCCACATGGGCCGCGGTCCATGGCGGCAAATCTATAGGGGGCGGCAAATTTTGCAATTTTTGTAAATGTAGGTGTAAAAAAAAACCGGATTTAGAAAAAAAAATTACTAACGAGAAAAGGCAACAAAATCTCTCATTTTCTGAGCGTTGGTAATTTCTAATTTTGTCGTCTTTCAGTGATACAAAAGACAGCGCCTTCAATTAGTCGAGTTAAGAGAGAAACCAAACACGCAATTTGGCCTGGAACGGTGCGACTTATAGAGAGAAATGATGACGAGGACTTAATATGAAAAGGAGAAACCCTCGGCGTGGCGATCGGCATTTAACATATATTAGCGCCTACAAGACTGCACGAATACTTCACGCATTGCATCAAACACAGTGCGATTAGCGTGAAACGCATAGCGCCTACAAGACTGCGTGAATACTTCACGCGTTGCGCCAAACACGGTGCGGTCTGCGCGGCGCGGCAGCGGAAGTTAAAATCATTGATCCACATTCATGTTTGTTCTTTCATAATTTTGTCGTTCATTTCTTATGAATGGAAGGTCTTGTCCACACAGAGATAGGTTTACGAAACTTAACTTTCGCGCAAACTTCCGTGAACTTTCGCTCTTAGTGCTGCCAAGGCTTTCCCAAAAAATGTGTTCAACACGAGTAAACGCGTCTTGTGCACCCTCCCCCCGCTGGTACGTTCATTAGATGGTTTTTATTGATGTTTCAAAATGAATGAGAAGAGGGCGGCAAAATACAGGCGGCCCATGGGCGGCAAGTAGGTAAATCCGGCCCTGGACGTCAAAACTCCGACTTTTCAAACGGAAGTATCTCAGTTAATATTGAACGTGCTGTTAGGACAGATCTTATTATTTTTGGCTGATCTACAAGAATCAAGCATCAAAACGCAACTCAATGACCAGCGCAACTGACCCATTTATGGTTCATTTTTGAAACAACATACGTGGCATTAGTTTCCCTATGAAGATAGGTTCCTTTATGTATGAGTCAGAAGCAGACTTCCTTATTGCAAAATGTGGTCCAATTCACGTCAGGTTGTCTTTCATCAATTCGGTTAGAATGTCTACCTCTCACGAAAATGTCTCTAGCCCACCCCAATTAATGTGATAGTCAGCTGTGACTGTGGCGTGTCGTTGAGTGTCTCGATTCCGATTGCACACTGGATTTCTCATTGGCGCCGCGGGGTTCGCGGACCTGTGATTCGCAGCGGAATTGCATCCAGACGCGACGCGATGCAGCGCGGCGTGTTGCACTTGACTTGCAGCGCAGCGCGGCGCGGCGCCGCGCGGCGTGTGTGCTTTAATCTCTGATTAGCACCCGTGTCCACACTCCGCGGTTCAACGTTGCACCGCACCGTTGCACCGATAACCGATCGGTGCGTAGTGACGTGATGCCATACTTATGAAAAATTGCATTCAGTTGTCCCGAAAAAGAGGTTCGATCGTATGAGCCGAACGGTTAGTGTTGTAGCGAGTGAGTACCTATACTGGGTGTTCCAGGATTAAGTATGAATATTGAAGGAGTCGGTTCATTGGATACAAAAAGACGTTTTGGAGGTATACATTGTTTTCCAAAAACGCTTTCCCTGGGGGCCATGGCCCCCGAAAGTTGAAAAAAAAAAATCGTATTTTCAACACTGTGACAATGTTTATCAACCAATATTAGTGAATTGGTAACTGAGGGTAATTTTTGGCGCTCATTTCATTTTTGACCTCCTAAAGAAGGGGAAACTTATTTCGAGAGGGAGGGGGGTATCGAACCTTAAAATGACCAAAATTAATGTTTCTAGAGACAAAAATTGATTTTAGACGGCACCACTAGATTTAGAAACTATTGCGAAAAAATTATCTTGCGTTTTTTCGCTACGACTCGTCGTTTTCGAGATAATAGGGACAAATAGGGGATAATGAGGGGATAATGAGGTCCCCAAGGAAGGCGTTTTCAAGAAAAAAGTTAGAACACAAAAACGTCTTTTTTTGACCCAAAGAACGTCACATTAAAATGATAATTCCGAGAATACTATGAATCGGGTTGATCCGGAGAGAGAGGGTTGGTAACGTTGTATAGAGCATTTTCAATATCCGTACTGTATTCGTACTATATTCGTACTGTATTCGTACTGTATTCGTGCTGTATTCGTACTGTATTCGTACTGTATTCGTACCTAATTATACAAGCCGTAAAATTGGCACACGATTCTTTGTCTATTGCTTTGTCTATCAGTTTCAACCATCAGCCAGCTGGATGACATGGGTGCCAGAAGCGCGGCGTACTTTGCGATATATCGATTGATCTTTCATTTAAACCTATGGAGAAGGATCGATGAACAAGGTGTTCGCAGCGAACACCTTAATAATCGATTCTTTACCATAGGTTTAAATGGCATGACAATCGATACATCGCGATTCACGCCACGCCACTGAATGCAATGCAGTGGCCACTCTCAAGTCACAATCTTCAAGTGTCAGCGAGAAAAACTAGAGTACATTAGTTCAACAAGACGATCATTTTCATCCTCAGGTGGCTCAGAGTAACCTACGGTTTCGGTGGATCTAACTAAAATTTTGGTAAGCCAATCAAAGGTTGATCCACAGCAAAATGCAAAAGTGTGAGAAAGCTCGCTTTGTCAACATCGGCTCCCGGCTCCACGTAAACCCGGATCGGGAGAAATAGGGCACCTACGCATAGTTGCCAACTGTGTGTAAAAGTTTGCGCTATGACTAGGTCTTTTGACGAAAAAGTTGGTTCGGGTGAATAGTTTGGCAATTACTCGGTGAGGTCCAACGCCCAACGCGGCTAATATCAATTACCCGTCGCACCAACGCAAAGTACCTAAACACTTGTAAACGGCAGCCGCGAAAGTAAAAGTTCAACGGTGACAATGTATCCATTATTTTCGATACTATGCCCATTTTAAGTTTCTTGAAATGTACTTGCAGATTCGTAACCTGTTTCTTCGAAAACTTGCCTCTTGTCTCAAGGAGGTCAACACGTTTTTGATTCTACTTATAATGATCGGAATTTCAAGGAAATCAATCGAATCAACTAATGTAACTCACGATTTTTCGATTTGACTGTTGAATACCGTTCCTCGGCGGTAACGTTGCTTCCAGTTTTTCGCTCCTCTTTTCCCTCCTTCTCCTTCACTCTTTTCGCTTTTCTCCCCTCTCCATTTCGCCCCTCTCTTTTTCATTTCCGTCCTTTTGACCCCCTACTTTCGTCACTGCCCGTATTGTCAAATTTCTGGCGATACCTATGGAACTGATTTTGGAGGAAAGTCATGAATATGCCTCCTTGAAATTTTCAGATATCACTGTTTCTATTGTGAAAAATTGGCGGGGAAATAAGTTTCCTTTAAATTTAGATTGTATCAAATGAAATTTGGCAATGGCAGGAAGCTCATACGGCGCTCTTCTGTCATGGCATCAATTTTTCATGAAAAATACAACCTTGAAATTTCACGTGAAATACTTCATGAAACATACAAATATGAAAGCCATTAAAAAATATTTTTCGAATTGAATGCAAAATTACACGAAAGGATACTGGTTTTTGCTTTTTAGTGCTTTTTAGTGCTTTTTAGTGTTTTTAAGTGCCTTTTAGTGCTTTACAGTGCGCGTTGCATACCCAGCCCTAGAAACTATGCACAAATGTTTCAGAACTTCATAAATTTTCATTCAAAATTCCGCGGAGATCTGAAAACTTGCATATTTTTCATTTAATTCATGCAACCCTGTATGCACTCCAGGACAAAGTGCGCTGTGTTTCATCCCTGAATGACAACCCTCGACAGCCGAACCTGAGTTCGATGGATCGATTCGTGATGTGCCCGATACAGGAGACGAGGTGGGAGGGAAATGGGGAGCTTGCGAGGGAGGGGGGATGGAGAGGGGGGACGGGGAGAGGGGTAGGGGGGGCTCGGTCAGCAGGATTTATGACGCAAAGCTGGGCGTGCGGCGTTCGGCGTGCGGTTTCCGATGATTGTCGGGCGATAGCCTCCGCGGTGACCCGGCGGCGGCGGCGGCCTGTCAGCGGCCGGGACGTCGGTGGCGTCGCGGCGCCGTCAGACGGGCCTTTGCCGGCGCAGCCACGGGCGTCGCGTCCCTTCGCAGTGGCAACCTTTTGACACTCGGACGGGCGCGAGTCAAAAGTCCGCGCCCGTGCAAACACCGTCACGGGCAGCGCCGAATTTCGCAATTAATCCCGCGCCTAACTCGGCGTCCGGCCAATCAACGCACCGTTCCGCCGCACAGTGGAAGGAGCTAATAGAGAAGTCGGACAAATTTTTGGCAATGGAGATGTTGCATGTGTGAAGGATTTGCGATTTGACTGTTGTTACTTGTATAAAAGTTCGCGAGAAACACGACGGTGCCACCGGTTTTTTTCTGAAATCATCTCCCAAGCTCAAAAAAGCTCTCAAAGTGAGGCCAAAATGGAGGGGATATCCCGCCCTACCCTGAGAGTCCACCTCTACATCAAAACGAACTCTCCATGCAAAGATAGGGAGCAAATACATTAACGACAGGGCTACCACTTCATTTTGGGACTCCAAAACTGAAAACACGGCAACCCTGCTAATGTATTTGCTCCCTATCTTTGCATGCAGAGTTTGTTTTGATGTAGAGGTGGACTCTCAGGGTAGGGCGGGATATCCCCTCCATTTTGGCCTCACTATGAGAGCTTGTTTTGAGCTTGGGAGATGATTTCAGAGAAAACCAGTGGCATCATTGTGTTTCTCGCGAACTTTTACAAAAGAAACAACAGTCTAATCGCAAATCCCTCACACATGCAACATCTCCATTATGAAAGCTTATATTATCGAAAATATGAAGCAAGAAAGTTTAAGAGAGGATCCATTGGTTTTTTCGTGAAATTTCCTTGCAGAAACACCCCTTGAAATTGAATTTACAACCAAATAAACGTCAAAATATTTTAGCCACAAATTTCATGTCCGACCTCTTCTGGTAGCTCGTTCCACTGTGCGCCATTGCCTTTTTTCCATAAAATTTTGAGATTCTCAGTCGCAATTCACTAAAAAGGCAGAAGCAAGAGGGGGCGTAGAGGGAGTGCGCACCCCCTCCTTCTACCCGTTTACCGGAAAAACAAAAGAAAGTAAAATGAGGGAAGAAAGAAGGAGGAACAGTGCAAAGAAGAAGGAAAGACGCTCACATTTGATAAATATTCATGACGACGTAGACTCAAAATTCACATGCTTCAGAAATTCCAAAATTATCCACCCCCCTCCCCCGTTCGAGATGTCTGGATCGGCCTATAATACACCGATGGAAATATTGAAGTGGAATTTGGAGTGAATTTCAGCCCGGATCCTATTTTCCCGCGCATCCGCCGATGCCTTGCAGTCATAATATCATTCCGGATCCTTTGACAGCAAAATAGGCTCCGGAGTAAAATGCATCTTGGCACCCCGGCGGTATACTTAACAGGGTGTAAGCGTTCGATTGTTACGTAACTGACTCTCTTTTTTGAGGTCAGTGCGGGGAGGGGGGGGGGGTGAAAACAGTTTTTAGTATGGGGGGGGGGGGGGGGGGGGCGCATCGAATATTTCAGTGCGTCAGAGTACTGATTGCCGGGAAACCATTTGATGCAGAAGAAACATGATCAGCGGAGAGTGGAAACGACGAAACCTCAGTGGCGTGAATGATCGATTATCGATATATCCTCATTTGAAGCTGTGGTAAAGAATCGATTATTAGGGTGTTCGCTGCGAACACCCTGTTCATCGATCCTTTTCCATAGGTTCAAATGGCACATAAATCGATACATCGCAAATCACGCCTCGCCACTGGAAACTATGCAGTGCAATTAGAGCGGCTTAGCCATCCCTCAGTTCCTGGTTTCGCACAGAGGCACAAATGACGCAGAAGGAATGCTGAGGAAGTCTGTGCTTCTTCATGTACCAAGAAGCCGGGGATTCAGAAAAATAACTCGTTTAACCTTTCAAGATGGATGCTTGAAAATGAACTTGGCTTGAATCAGGACGGTTGTACTTTATAATCCCTTGTAGGTGATAATTATTCAGACCACCTCTGGCCACCGTCCAGAAATATTAATCGAAGGGTCATTGCAAATTTTATGAAGATTAAACTCCAAAGAGGCAGTTTTAAAGGACTGAGGATTCAATTTCTTCTAATCACGATGTTTCAGGAGTAAAACGAGGTGGTCACATGCAGAGAAGAAATTCCTCTTGACGTGTGAAATTATATACATGATGATGATCTATCATATGATTATGATTATACTTCCATCAGTAAATAATTTAGATTAGGAATAAAATACTAATTTTAGAAATTAGAAATAATTATATTATTACTGATATTTTAAACATAAGAGAGTTTCATTGAGTTACACAATCATTATTTGACTGATTTGCCTTGAACAATTTTTTTCCGCACAGGTAATTCTCAAAATAAAATTATCTGTCGATAGTGACTTGAAAGTTTCATATCACATTTTGAAGAATTCCTCGTTTTCTGCACTAAAAAATGTAATCCGATTCTCGAACATGTAAAAACTTAAATGATCCATTTTTTTACAAGAATAAAAATGAGCGATTTTTGTCCAAAACTATGCTGCTTTTTGCGTGTAATTCAAGGAAAAATCGGTGTAATACTCAAATAGAAATGACCAATGCCATTCTAGTGAAAATCTCATTCGCTGGTAGAAAAGTAACATCGAAATTTAGTTGGGTCCTCATTTCCTAGACACGACAAATCGGTCCTCATTTTGCAATTAGAAGCTCCAACTTCTAGCTCAGATTTGAAACAACGTATGTGCCATTGGTTTTCCTATGCAAATAAGTGTTTTTACGGATGAGCTAGAAGTTGCAGCTCCTAATTTATTGCAAAATGAAGTCCAATTTGTCAATAGTTATATTGTCCCTCGAATACCAGATTCGAGAGTGTTCGTAGCGGAGACTTTTGACTCTGCAGTTCTCTCGGTATTGTATATCCTTCCAAAAAAACAAAAATATGATTTTTGTACAAAATTTCGGCCCAATCCAAAAAATGTCACTAATTACCAAAAACAAAAAAAAAAAAAACAACAAAAAAAACCAGGCACCCAAAAAATATGATGGCAGTACCGTTTGGATTCATCATATAAAAGGAAATGATATCAAAATGGCCCAATTTTCTCTTTCATGCCCATGCAATATACCAAACACCCCAACTTTTTTCACAAAAAAAAAAAAAAATAAATAAATACCTATAAGGTATGATGACCTGAACACGTTTATTGGATCCATCGCTTTAAAGGAGTATGATATCAAATCGGCCCAACTTCTCTGAAATATGCCCATCTCGGATCAATAATTTTTTTGAGACCTTCCGACTCATCGCTGAGGAGACACTGATCATTACTTGACCCTTAGTATATGTCCTTGTTTAGATGTCAAAGAGTTCCTTATGAGAACTGTAATGAATTTTTTTTCTTTGAAGAGATAAAATCAAAAAATCGTCATAAAATTGAAAAAAAATTCGAAGAAAAAAAAAGGAATGGGCCGGCCGGCCGTACATACAAGTGGTAGATAATATAGGGTGATTATCGTCTCTCTTTCACATATACATGAACAAGTATCATCGTCAAAAGGAGGATCAGTCCTTCTTGAAATCGTCATTGAAAGATAGACTGAAAGATATTCACACATGAGTGAACAACTTAACAACTTTCAAGCAATGCCATATTCTTTGTTTGTTTCTGATAGAAGGCCTTACAAACTACTGAACCTTGGCGTATTATTGCGAATATTATGTGCCTCCTACTTACAATGCTTCTTTCTTAGCAACTTCATGGATGTTGGCAAGACCGGGTCGGTCACCCATGCCAAAATGTTGGGGCATACCAATGTATCTACATTTCCCCCCTTTTTTTTTGTACGTGCCGGCCGGCCCATTCCTTTTTTTTCTTCGAATTTTTTTTTCAATTTTATGACGATTTTTTGATTTTATCTCTTCAAAGAAAAAAAATTCATTACAGTTCTCATAAGGAACTCTTTGACATCTAAACAAGGACATATACTAAGGGTCAAGTAATGATCAGTGTCTCCTCAGCGATGAGTCGGAAGGTCTCAAAAAAATTATTGATCCGAGATGGGCATATTTCAGAGAAGTTGGGCCGATTTGATATCATACTCCTTTAAAGCGATGGATCCAATAAACGTGTTCAGGTCATCATACCTTATAGGTATTTATTTATTTTTTTTTTTTTTTGTGAAAAAAGTTGGGGTGTTTGGTATATTGCATGGGCATGAAAGAGAAAATTGGGCCATTTTGATATCATTTCCTTTTATATGATGAATCCAAACGGTACTGCCATCATATTTTTTGGTGCCTGGTTTTTTTTGTTGTTTTTTTTTTTTGTTTTTGGTAATTAGTGACATTTTTTGGATTGGGCCGAAATTTTGTACAAAAATCATATTTTTGTTTTTTTGGAAGGATATCACGTATTTTTGGTATGACTTCTGCGAATTATCAGGCAAAGAGAGTTCCCATTTTAAATTTAAAAGTTGTTCCCGCGGGCGCGAGGCAGAGAAGAAACGACCCCCCCCCCCCCTCGAAAGCGGCCCACCTTTTTTTAAGGAATTTCGTTCAAACCGCATGTCAATAATCTGTAATCGTTCTCGAGACATCAGTAAGGAAGGATCCATATTTTTGGCACACCCTGTACGTCACAGAAAAAAAACCGCAGGTCAGTATTGAAATCGTGACAAAGTTGGGTCACTTGACGTAATGCCTAATTCTCATTGGCTACGAACGATAGAAACTACAGTAAAGCGCATTGACTTATAACGCAATCTAGGTCGCGCGGTAGGTAAGACAGCTAGCGGGGTAAATCAGAGTAAAGACGCGCCTTCCGCTTGGTGGATACATCCGGATATACGAACGAAAAGTACCCGTATCAGGCAACGGCACTGGCATGACAGGCATTTCCATTGTCTCGGTCTCGGACTTGTTGGGTGTTGCTGAGTTGCCTATCGTCCCGCCTGAAGGGACTCTAGTCTCGCCGAAATTTCCTAATGCGCAGTCTAAGCCTTAGATAGTGCATAGAGAGGTTATGATACTTATGTTATTGTTTCGTTTGGAAATTTTGAATCGGGCTTGAGCAAAATAGCATCGCAATTTCAATTTCTCCTGGCTCCTGTCTCTTTTTCTATGTCATATTATTTCTGAAATTAATAACAGCATAACTTCTTGAATGGTTTTCTCATTGTACGCACGAAACATTTTCAATTTTATGCTGCCCCGAGGAATAATACTTCCAAATGTGACCATTCTTGATTTTGCATGATTCCTTCTCTCTCTAGGTACCTTTTTCGTTGTGAGTGAGTTTTCTTTTATGATTCTCTGATTACTGAGGGCACAATGCTTGGGCACAATGTGCCTGAAACGAAAAGTTGCTACTTACTTGTTTACTATGTGCATTCCTATCCAGACATCATATGAAATCATCTTGGTACTTGCGTTAAATCTTTCCGTTCATAAGGAGATGGTATACAATAAACTTTAGTTGTGATGACATAAATTTTCTCAACTGCATGCTGATTATTGAAACTATGTCAGTACGACAAGGCAAGACAGCCCTATCTTAACCGTGCAATATATCGCATTTCGATCTCTTATCAGACTGCTTCAAACTTTCAATAATCGGCCTGCTGCAATGAAATCCTTTTATAGCTTTCATCATTATGATTCTCCATTTGCCCATTCTGGTCAACTAGAGTCCACAAAGACACATTGACTTTAAACGCGCAACAGGGTGAAAGGGAGAGTGCCAGTTTAACTAATAATGGGTTTATTTTCAATGATAAAATTAACCAGTCTATTTACTGTCACACCTTCAAAGTGGGTGAATGTGTCAGGCAAGAACCATGATAATCAACAACTTCAGAGCTGCTCTTAATATAGGACTTCTATGTAATGTTCCATCTCCTGTGTACAGTAGGCACAAAACCAGGATTTACATTAGAGGCATCACCTGTGTTAAGGGATACCTTTTATGTCTTACATTATCCGACATTTTTTTTTTGGATTCTTGGAACTAATGATAGAATGCAAGCTAAATTCTGCCGCTCAGTGCAGGACCTCTATCATTTACGCTGCTTATACCTAGTTATGCCTGCCAGGTCCTTTGACCATTCGAATCGCAATTTCTCCGAGCTCCAATTTCATCATCAGTAATAACATTGCAAACGCGTGATACCGTCTCATAAAGACAGTAAGCAAAGTAAGTATTTATCAATATTTTTAGTTTTATGAGAGATGTCTCTAAAGCTATGGCATTCTGTATCTTGAGAAATGTGACCAGTTCACTCGTCATTGGAAAAGATAAACAGTAAAAGTTGATGCTTCCGCAAGCAAAAATTACAGATACCACAACTGAAATTTCGATCTCAATAGCATGAATCTTCTGAACTGTAATGAAACAGTTTGATAACATTTCATTTTCAGGAGCCTTTATCTGCCAATGCTGGTCATACAGAGTCAACAGCGATTGAGTTTCAGTGCGTTATCAGGGTACAACAGAGAATACCACTTTAATTTTTGGTTTTCCTTTCAATAACATTTCATTTTTATGAGTCTGTATCGCCAATTCTGGTCATGCAGAGTCGGCTGCGATTGAGTTTAAACGCGTTATCAGGGTAAAACGGAGAGTACAATTTTGATTCTTTGTTTTACTTTCAAGGATGGAAAAAAACAGTTCATTTTCTGTCACACCTTCAGGCATGAACTTTTCAGCTAAGGACTCAAATAAATGACAATTTAGGAGCCACTTGTCATGTATGGTTCTTCTGTATTAGTCCGTCCCTTTCATACCGTAGACCGAGAACCAAAGGTTAAAGTATAAATATCACCTATATTCAAGGCTTAATTTTATATCCTATGCTATGTGATCCCTCTCATACGATTCTATCGAACGGATGATTCGGTAAGTTAATTATGTGGAGCACCATCATATCTATGCTGGGAATTGCCAGGGAGATTCTGCAACCATCCGATTAAGGTAACTCTCACATCAATACAGTGGCAGGTAAAGTAAGCGGGTATTTATGAGAGATTTCTCAACTCGGGCATTCAATGCCCACTTTCCGTCAAAGAGGATGCTCTGTTGATATGCTGTTGCAGCCAAAAATATTTATCACAACTAATATTTTTAGTCGCCTCAGTCTCAATCGATAGCTTTCATTAATCTGCCAGTTCTGGCTATCCGAAGTCCACATCTAATGAGTTTTAACTCACTTTCAGGGTGTGCCAGAGAATTAATTCCTGTATCCATTTTCTGTTCTAAATGAACCAGCTAATTTTCTGTCGCACTCTCATAGTGGGTAAATTTGTCAGGCGAGGACTCAGATAATCTAGAGGTCAGGCGGCACTGATGTATTATGTCGAACAGCTGCTCTGTATTATCTCCTATATGTGGTAAGCAGTGACGGCAAGTTTACGTCTCTAGGTACTGCAAATTTTAGCCGATGTATAGAGAGGTTATCACCAAGGATATCCTGCATTAGTTATAGCATCTCTATTTTATCAAACCAATGAAATAGTAGCATATAGATACATACCTTCTGCACAGGTCAAAATGAAAGACCTTGATTTGATTAAAGTAGTATGAACCAAATTAAACATTAGGTTGAAGACAGGAAAACTAAAAATATAATATTTTCAATGAGCAGAACTGTGATTTCTTGAATTGATCACCTACACATGAAAAGTGGGTGATGGAATTCTTGAACACTAAAAGTTAATGCTGTGGCTGGTTTAAAGTTACATGTATACAAGTTAAAGAGATAATCCGTCTCTCAAATCGATGGAGCCATGAGAATTTGGAGAAGTTACTTATCATTCAGGTGCAGGTTAAGATGTTTGAGGAAGTAGGTAAGCTAAAGCGCTAATGCACATCCATGGGATCCCCTCCTGTAAGTCGGATTTAAACATGAAAAAATGTTCATCTGAGCGTCATTTTGTACAAAAAAACTAATACTAATGTGAATGTCATCTTGCTATAAGGTGATTACATTGTGAAGATGCTCAGGTAGTGTCATGTTTTCCTCACTTTTCAACTACCTAACCAAGTAAGTAATTCCTGTGCCTAAATAGAAATGGTTTGAATTCTGAGGTTTCTACTTCTCAACTGGAATGATAGGACTCGATAACTTTCTTTTTCATGATTATTCGTGCGCCAAAACCTGTCGATGGTAAAAGAGTTCAGGCACTTTCTGAATGAGATAGAAAATGCCATATTAATGCCTGTATTACTTTCAACAATATGTAAAACAGTCAATTCCCTGTCGCACACTCAAGGGCGATTACCTTGAAAAACAAAGAGCTTACCTGATGCATATCCTGTACGAGGTAAGATCTTACTTTTCATTTTATCCAGCTGATGACATAGAATAGATGCGTAACTTATGCAAAGGTCAATGTGAAAGACTGAATTATGAAGTATTTTTAAAATGCAGGCAAATTGACGACTCCATCGAGAGGAAAAGAAGGAGGCAAATTTGAAGATCAGTCAACTTCTGACGCAGAACCAAAAATACTTGCTAATAATCCATTGAAAGTAATGCTTAAAGTCAAGTATCTTTGGTTTTGTGACACTTAGTTGATTTCATTTTACCAGTATAACACAGAGCAATAGCAGAATGAAGTGTTGCTTCTTTTAGTATGCTGACGCATGAATGCATTCCCAAGTCTTCCAATACAGAGGATTGCAATCCTATGAAATCATTTTGGGCTTTACGCACAAGCAGCATGATACACTAAGAAAAGATACATTAAATCTAGAGCAGGTAGGCACTGGCAAAATTTTAAAAGAAACACGGCTTTGTTGGCCACAGATTGAGACCCTGACACACAACACCTTATTGAGAAACGGATGATCTTCTGCTGGAGAGTTTCTGAATCTGAGTAACGAAAAATAATGTCTTGGACTCACTACAGTGGAAAATCATTAATCTTTCATTCTTTAATCTTTACCACTTGGAAAGATCACTAAGAACAGTGTCGCAGGGAAGAAATGGCAGGTTGTCCGAGTACTTTGGATATGACAAATAAATTTAATAAGGGGGTAATCATAAAAGGATTTTATAGAAGAGAATCCAGTTGTCTTCGGCTATAAGAAAAAAGAAACACGCATCGATTAATCTATATGATTCTCATTGTTTAAAATTTAAAATATGTAATAGCCATAATAACATGTGAACTTAACCTGAAATTTGGTTTTTGGACTTCTGGAGTCAGCAGTCGGCGCTCACCATCCACCGCGCGGTTCTACGAGTTGTTTTCAAATTCAAATTTTTTGTGAAGAATTGACGGACCCGACTTCTATCGATTAATTCTCTTTTGTACGTCATTATAAGTCCGGAAACTTTTCAAAGGTTTGATCCTTGGAGTCTACAGATTTAAATTATACCTAGTTTAATGGGTTTTATGGAGCCCTTACGTCCACAGCCCTGACTACGTGTTGGGCTTCAAACGACGTAGTTAATGATTGTTCTCCGTTATGTGTCATCTATTTAAAATATAAAAAATTTCGACTGTAGTTCATTAAACGCTGATTCAGAAAATATAGGGTTTTATAGGGTTTTTTTCTACGGTTAAAGCTGTAGGTCAGTGAACTCAACACAACCGTTTCCCCGGAGCCGAGCGTTTCGCGGGCTCCGAATCTGCCCCGCATCTGCTCAGCGATTCCATCAGTGTCAGCTTTTTGTTCTTTTGTTGGGGTCCATGTCGTCAAAAACGATCGTCATGTTTTGGGGTCCAAAATTTGTCGTTAAAGTTTAATAACTTTTTTAATATTTAACTAATTTTAAAAAACGAGGGCATTACGAGTAGAGCTGAGCATACTCTACCCAAATATTATAGGGTTTTTGGGGTTTACTCTACGACTTAATTAGTAGGAGAGCTTAATGGACCGCAAACCGTGCAGAAAAGCCCGGTCGCGTTGTTTCGTGTAAAACTAGTTAGGCAGCAGCCACCCGTCTTTTTTTTTTTTTTTTTTTTTTTTTTTTTTTTTTTTTCTTTAGGTCGTCAAATTTTTAGGGGGATTTTTTAGGATTGGGCCGGGGTGGCTACCGCCACCTAGAATTGGTCACAACGCAGCGAACTGGGTCAGTCCCTCTCAAGAGTAACATTAACCTCCAGATTTGATCTTACAAAAAAACAACTTTTCCTTCGACGGAAACCGAGGTAAGAGGCATAAAAAAGGGCTGGAGCTCAGACTGAAAACCAGAAACCCCAAGAAGCCAATTTAGCCTCATCTCAGGTGTTCAACGCCACGATATTTCTGGAGTTCATTTGAGCGATTGTGTAACGAACTAGATGAGATGGGAGCGGCTTCGCCCTCAACCCTTCTGTTATTTTTTCTTCAAACGCACCGGTCTTTTTCCATTTTTTCTCTCCTAACCGCAACCACTTTCTCGAGGATAGGCAGATAGCGCGATGCAGGACGAGGGTCTCTCCTAATCAAGGGCCTAAGAGAAATAAGAAGAAGGGCTCTGAAATTGCATGTGATATTTTAATGGCTTCATTTGCACCTTTTCAGCAGTCTGATTTTTCACTGCCATCAGCGGCAGCGTATTGCTTTTCAGAGGTGACTGAATTTCAACAAACACCGATTTCTCAAGAAAATCAAGGGTATTGCAACGAAACCGATTGCATCAATCCAATTTCACTGTATATTTTACCCGGTAATATTTAGAAGAGCTAAATTGATGTTGATAGGTTTCTTGTACTTAGAATTGGATGTCGTTCCATTTTTTACAGTATTAGACATAGGTAAAAAGGGCATCTTTTTATAAGGGCATTATTTTTTATATAATTTCCCAGGATGAATATAAGTGTACCATTATACACAAATCATATCTGTTAAGCAAAAAGGAAAAAATATAATTATTTTTCCGATCTTTTGCTCTTCACTCTCTTACTTATTTCCTGAGTATAACTAACTCCATTTTTTGTAGCTATCCATATTGTTAAAAGAGCAGACGATGGTAATACTGCTGATGCGCAATGCACTGTATGGGAATGGGAAAATCATTGACAAAAAGCTGCGGTTGCTTAAATGACAAAAACAATTTGCACTAAGTAGACCAGGCCGAAAATTAAAAGCCGAGAACAATCGTTTCCGTCCATTCAACGATTTTGAGAAAAGTTGAGGGCAACGAAACCTCTAAACGGGCGTATTCATGCTAAACAGAAAACACAAATCATAGGTTTGTGCAAATGAAGTGAATCAAAAGAGGCTACGTGCATAGGATGTTGCGTGTTTCATAGTCCTTTCTGGTTCAATTCATTTGCAGATAGTTCCTTTCATCATAAACGCGTCCGAATTAGTCATAAAACACTCGCAGGAATCAACAACTTTTATGAATCAACAACGATTCGAATCGACGGAACAATGCGCGTGGTTCCCACATCACCGATTTCACGGTAATCATCCATTTTCGCGGCAAAAATCGAGGAGACAATGCAGACAGCGTGACGAGCACTGATCAAAATTTAAGTCGGGAACAATGAAGATCAACGATCAGCTATAATTTCGTAAGGTCAACCGATGCGCGATGAGGACGACGACCAATCAATTGTTATCAGTGGACGGACAATGGGCGCTGAGAATATGATGACCACCTCGTTGCCGCACGGCGAAAAAAAAACAAATCGTACTAAACCATCGGTGAGTACCGCCGTGCTGAGGAAAAACACCGTATGAACCTTTGTCAGTTGCCAAATTTCATTCGGTAAAATACGAATTTAACGCTAAAATTGTGGGAATTTTCTTCGAATTTTTTCAGGCAATTTTATTCGCAATACTGTCTAAAATATCTGAAAACTTCAAGAAAAAATACGCATAACTTTTCTCAAAAATATATGTTTTACGGAGAGAAATTTGGCAACTCTCGAGGGTTTATACGGCGTTCTTCTTTACCACGGCAGAGTAGGCGAATTCTCGAGTTCAATCGGCAATCCTGATGGATTCGCCAAAAGAGTGATAAAAAAAGGAGAAAAACGATGAATGGTCAAAACGCAGGCCGTGAGAACGGTCACAGCCGGTTCTGGGGAAGAGCGCGAGGGGAAATTAATCATCGAAACAATTTACCTAATTGTGAAAAAAGCCCGATTGACGGCTGTCGAAAAGTTAGGAATTCCGTGGAATCTCCGAGTTCTGCCGAGATCGGATGGATCCGATTGTTGGCGGTCCCGATCGGTGACGAGGTGTGATGGAATCTCAAGACTCTCTAATTTGTTAATTCTCGGCGTTCTGCTTCTGGTTCGTTTGATCTCATCCCGTTTACTCGCTCGTCATGAGGAAGATGTGATTATTTTGATTCGATATGACTGCGCTCAGATGGTGTTGGCCAGGATCTTTCGCTCTGCCGATGCGAATGACCTCCACGTTCGTAACCTTCGAGCGAATTTTCCGTTCGGAAAAAAAAAAAGAAAAAAAAAAAAAAAAAGGTGATTTGGTGTTTAAAGTGAGCTTACTATATACTGGCGTGCTAAAGAAAACCGCCGTATGAGCCATCAAGCATTGCCAAATCTCCTTTGAAAAATCACGATTTTTTTAGAAACGTTTGGAAACTTTCTACCTATGGGTGGATATTTACTACTAATGGGTAGAATCTTTCTACCTATGGGTGGGAACTCTCTACCTATCAGATCAACATAAAGAACTTAGTTGATTGACCAAATTTATAATTAACTGATCCTATACCGTAGCTTATTTTGAAACATCTGGGAATGAAAAAAGTGTCATGCTGAACTCATGCGCTCATTTGATACTTGTTATAAGATTTTTGTACTTGTTGTTGTAAGATTTCCTTGAAGTCCTTTTCTTCACTGCTGTGCGTAAATCCTAAGGAGCCTCCCTAAGGCAATGAGCTGCTTAAGGATAACGACTTTGTATCCCGCCGGTTTGAGCCGTTCGAGAATTACGTAAGCCACTTAGGACTTAGGGAGAGAGGGGCTCTGAGCTACGCTTACGAGATTCTACAAGAAGGAAAGGGGAAGGGTTCATGTGAAGTCTCATGTAAGCCTCCCACTTCCAGTAAAAATTAATATCATCCAAAAAAAAAGGAAAAAAGAGGAGAAGGAGGAAACGATTTTACAAACCTTTTTTTAAGGTTTCCTTCGTTATTTTCTGAAAACTGAGGCGGTATAACAGACTAGCCGTGCGTATTTTAAGAGGGTGAAGATGAGAAGTTGGAGTGTCTCAGTTAAGGCATGGCCGGATTCACCTACTTGCCGCCCATGGGCCGCCTGTATTTTGCGCCCCCTTCTCATTCGTTTTGAAACTCGATAAAAACCATCAAATGAATGTGTCAGCGGAGGAGGGGTGCATAAGACGCACTTACTCGTGTTGAACACATTTTTTGGGAAAGCCCTGTCAACACTACTAGCAAAAGTTCACAGAACTTTGCGCGAAAGTTAAGTTCCGTAAACCTATCTCTGTGTAGACAAGGCCTCCCATTCATAAGAAATGAACGAAAAAATTATGAAAGAACAAACATAAAAGTGGATCAATAATTTTAACTTCCGCCGCCGCGCCGCGCAGACCGTACCGTGTTTGGCGCAACGCGTAAAGTATTCACGCAGTCTTGTAGGCGCTATGCGTTTCACGCTTACCGCAATGACCGCACTGTGTTGGACGCAACGCGTGAAGTATTCACGCAGTCTTGTAGGCGCTATGCGTTTTACGCTGACAACACTGTGTTTGACGCAATGCATGAAGTATTCGTGCAGTCTTGTAGGCGCTAATATGTGTTACATGCCGATCGCCGCGCCGAGGGCTTCTCCTTTTCATCTGAAGTCCTCGTTATCATTTCCAGGCCAAATTGCGTGTTTGGTCTCTCCCTTAACTCGACTTATTGAAGGTGCTGTCTCTTGTATCACTAAGAGACGACAAAATTAGAAATTACTATACGCTCAGGAAATGAGAGATTTTGTCGCCTTTTCTCGTTTGTAATTTTGTTTTTATAAATCGGATTTTTTTTTCATACCTACACTTTAAAAAATTTCAAATTTTTGCCGCCCCTTAGATTTGCCGCCATGGACCGCGGCCCATGAGGCCGCCTCCTTAATCCGGCCCCGAGTAAAAGGGTGTCAAAAAGTTGGGCAAAATGGCTTACTTAACATTCAAACAGGCGTTCGACTCTCGAAATCGTCCGACTCACTGGATTTCCTCACGATGAAATTCTTCGCGGGGACATGGAAAGCTGATCACGATCCATGAAAAGCTGTCAGACTGGAAACCACTCTCTCGCCCGCGATGGACGGTGCATTAAGAAGACGAGCTCGAGATCGAACGTGAAACAAATCGTCACTCATCCAACGTAAGAGCGTATCTCAATGTTAACATGAGCCCTGTTTTACATATGAATCCATGCCCTCTGGGGCTTGTGCGGAAATCAAGATACGCCGGAGGAGCGAGGAAATTGGGGGAGTTGCACATGTCACTCGGCTCTCGATGCCCGGCCACTCCGGACCGGAGTCGAAGGAATAACATTACGAACAATTAGAATTTTTTTCGTTTACTGACAGAACAAGGCTCCGATTAGATTACGCATCAGCACTCACTAAACTCGGACCCATTAATCGAGCATGGTTCCTTTATGCCGTGCAACGAGGGGGCGTGGGCGGAATGGAAACTCCTGGTCAGCGTTCGGTGGGCATCGAGCATCGAAAATGAGCCCAACGTTGCCGCGTTTACAGCGGAAGCCACGTCTCGACTCGTGGCACGCTTCACTAGTCCAGCTACCCCTCCCCCCCCTATAATATTTTTACCTTCAAATTTTTTGGGGCACGTCGCACTTAATTGTGTTTGGCTTTTGTAACCGAAGATTCCGATCACAGAAACAGAAATTTGGTTCAGCTAAATAAAATTGTATTACCAAACCTTTTTTTTTTTTCAGTGATGATCCTGTTTAAGTTGGATAAGTTGGATTACCTGACGTAGACGTGTCATAAAAAAGGAATGCGTTGACGAATCTAAATTCCCTTCCGACCCAAAAATGTATTTAAATGGTCATCATTTATACCTGATTCTCAAGAATTTTACAAATTAGGATCCTTGTTGCACACATTTTTAATTGACCAGCCCTCCATACCTACATTACCTAACGCACTCAGGAGGGGAGGGGTGACAGGTGTCTAATGGGGGGGGGGGGGCTCAAAAATTGGGAAAATTGCCCAACATCCCTGATGGACGGCCTCGCATGGCTCCAATTACATATTTTTGTTACCCCACCCATTTGGCGGGTATACCTTAAGGAGGACGTTGCCTCCATTCTATTCACAGCTATTAATCACACCTTGTAATTTTTTCGTTTCAGATAAAAATCAGTGTCCGGCGTCCGTCTGTTGTGACTATGATTAGCGGTCCCCGGGGGAGCTTCCGGGGGGCGAGCGGGCGAGATGGCCGATATCGGCAGCGCTGTGCGCGGGAGGGAAAGTGAAACCTATCGGGTCCAAGATTCGTTTGGGATAGCCGCGTTTAAGCCTACTTAAGCCTATTTACTCGATCACGATCCTTACACTCAATTAAACTCCCCGATCGGGAGCTGCCCGGTCAGCCCGCCCGATTCGGTCGCTGACCCAATTGTAACGAGAGAACCCGATCGGGATGGACCCCCGAAACTGCACTGGAAACCCCCCCCCCCCCCCCCGGACATAGGAGCACTGGACTCGCTTCGTCCGCTCCTGTTCAACCAGCTCTTGCCGGTCGATGAGCATATGCTTTGGACCTACCTGTTTCAAGCCCCACTTAACCGTCGACTCAGGGCCAGTGATCCAAAAAATAGCCTCATTTATTTCATAATTTTTAATACTACAAAACAGGGTAGGAATGGGAGGAGGGGTTCTAATAGGTCAGCTCTTTTGCAGAAGAGTGTGGACTTTTGGCTATTTTGTCTGAAATGACGTAAGTGTTTCCCAAATTACTGCTTTCTCATAACTCAAGTGTTTTATTTATTCATTTTTTTATACAATTAAGACGTATTAACTGTAGTGACTTGGGAATAGAACCGTAACTTTCAAATTTTCGAAACTGAGTTCCTTTCAAAGTTCGTTTAATCTCTTTTAGATGAAATCCCTGAATAGCTGAAAGTGCGCAAAAGTTAAAGTTGTTTCAGACAAAACAGCCGTGAGGACCATTATTCTGCCAGAGAGCCGACGAGAGAAACACAACTCAGTAAAATGGCACATTTTCTGCCAATTTCTGCCCTAAAAATTTGATTGTTGTCTGTCAAAAATGCAACCATAAAATCATGCAGCGGATAGCACTTACGGCTGTCTTGCCTATATAACATGAAATTGAAAATTACCCTTTTTATGTAGTTGAAATAAAAGTCTAGGATTTTAATTATCCAAACGTTTTGTGAGAGTCACTCGGATAATTGGTGGCACTTTGATCTAGAAATAGAAGCGTTTTTTAATTCAATTTTCCATTCAGACGCTACCGAGTCCATTTTTTCAAAACTTCATTTTTGCACATACGGCTCTCTGCGCTATCACGCCAATTAGCTGTTTTAATGGAATCGGAGAGTTCCTTTAAAAGATAGAATTTTGTGGGAGCCTAAATGTCAAAAATTGTGGCGTTACTACCCCATTGGAGAACATGGTAGCAGCGGGATGATTATAGAAATTGAAAGACAGTGCTATAGACAAAAAAGACAAATAGGGAGTATGGAGCGATCCTATTGGTTGAAACGGATGGTTCTTATGGACTAAGGGGGGAAACCATGGGCTAAATGTAGGGTCTCTTGTTGGTTGGTTTAGTTATTCTCTTATTTACCTCCTTTCTCGATTGCAACCACCCGCTTCCACCAAATGGATTGCCCCATTTTTCCTCTGTCTTTTATGTCTACACTGAAAAAGAAGTTACGGGCTATACAGACATACCGTCCGTTCAGGGCTCAGAGGCCGAAATTTCCGGGTGCTGGAGCCTTAGCTTCGACTGCTCCAGGTGCTACGCCCGGAACTTTCGGCCTCTGAGCCCGGAACGCGCACGGTACGTCTATATGGCCCGTAAGTACGGCTTCCACGGCGTGAGTTTTTTTTTTTTTTTTTTTTTTTTTTTTTTTTTTTTTTACAGTGTATCTCCTAGGTTGTATTCATCTGAGAACCCCCGTCCAAAAGTAGCAAACTATATCGCAACTTGCTCCTCCGCCGCGGCGGACTGTGATGCAAGCTCGTGCGATAAAACTATCCGAGTTTACACTGATTTACTCGCTCGGAGCTTGGAGAACGGCGGCCAAATCTGTCAATCCCCGGAGAGACGCGGTTAATTGGAGTAACCTTATTTTTAATTACCTCTCCTTAAAATCGTGCCCGTTTGTTTCAGGAGATTCTCCCGGCAGTCCCGACCGGAGCGGCGGCGCGGCGCGCGGGCCCCGAAGTGTATGATCCAATTGTCCTTGCACTTGCTCCCGCCTTAATTAACGAGGCACGAGTTTTCGAGTTGTAAAAGCTCGGCTGCCCGGGCGAAATCCCGATCCGTGAGTTTTGAAAATTTACACGGGCTCGTAAAATTAAGGAGGTTTTTATAAGCGCCCCGACTTGCTCGAGTTAAATCGGACACACGTCGACTTTTGATTGTACCACATATCAAACTTCCAATTTGTTTCACGGCGGCGCGGCGCGGCAGTGGGACTGGGAAGTAGCTCTGGATCCTACTTCCCCACCTTCGACTTCTCGTTCGAATTGACGCTCCTTTCTTTTTAGCTCGCTGCTCATTGATTCAGCCGACAAAAAGCGACAAACTCGGAAGAAAAGTCGCTTGGATAGTCCAGACGCTTAAAAACATTGAAAAGAAAAAATACTCTCGATTCAATCGGACTTTTTGCTTGAATCAGAAGGAAATCCGCCTAGATCAAGAGGCTCGGTCCTTCGAATCAAGGAAAAATTGGACTGAATCAAGAGTATTTTTTCTTGTCGATGTTATTCTGAGTCTGGACTCTAGATCCAAGCTACTTTTTTTTCAAGTGCAGTCAAGTTCTCTATACGCTGCCGAGCTAAGTAAAAACGCCGTATAAACGTTCAAATGTGGCCAAATTTACCTTCAGAAAATATTAAATTTTGAAAACATGAATACTTTTCTACGAAATTTTCAAAAATTTTAAATTTAAGTACGAACGAAAGCCTCGGAAAAATCGGAAAAGAAATGTTCTCAAATTTTCCTGAAAATTCGTGATTTGTTGAAGAGCGTTTGGCAAAGACCGATGGCTCGCACAGCCTTCTCGCTGAACACGGCAGTACAGTACTATAGTGCTGACTTCTTTACAATTTTCGTTGATCTCATGTCAATTAAGACGCTCGCTCTAGGACAACCATACTCTGCCTGCTGAAGTCACCAAGATTATCTTCACTTCAGCTCTGCGGGCCGATTCTTGACGTTGATAGACAAAGCTATAGACAAAGAAGATGCTTGCCGTTAGTTAGTCTATTATCTACCTTCTTCCTCCGTTGCAACCACTTGCTTCCACCAATAGAAACCCTCCATATCGTCACCTTTCAGGCAAAGTATCACAAGCGCCATGCGACGTTTAAAAATTTCCGCCGCCATTATATTTTTTTACAGAGAAATTGTTCAACGAAGCTGTCCGAAAATTTCAGTGAATTTTCTTTGTGCTGCCGATAAAATTAAGTGAAATTTCCAAACAGATTCAACCAACAATTTCTCAGTAAAGAAATAAAATGGCGGCGGAAATTTTTAAACGGCGCATGGCGCTTGTGATACTTTGCCTGGAAGGTGACGATATCCCTTTTGTCTCCTTTGTCTTCAGCTTTGTCTATCAATTTCAACAATTACCGATCTGTTGATTATCTTCCCCTTTTCGAGGGCGTTCAACCCTGTAAGTAAATTCATGATTCTTCCAGCAGATTTGGCGCCCCGGGAAGTGAGGATGAAACCAAATACGACGAAATTCTGAGGGCAAAGAGACAAAGTTGTTAAGCGGAGCTCTTGGCCCGAGGAAGATATTTATGAATTATATCCGATAAGGCTGGTTCACGCTTAGAGTCAAGACAATATCGTCCTAGATCGGAGGCAGATACTAACTCGTTCTTCACTCCTAACTGCCCCAATCTTCCCGTTGTTGTTGATGATGGCCATGCTCTCCTTCCATTTAACCGTCAAGTTAGCCAGCGATGCCGTAATACCTAAAACCCTTTATTAAAAATATTGAGGACTCACAAAATAAGGCATTTGTGCTTCCTGATCCAATTTTCAGACGGAGCGAAAATTAAATGTGGACGGCCATTGAGTCCCAGGTTGGGTTGAGACCTAGATAAGACTTACGAGTCGAAACCTTATCTATTTGCACATCGAATTGAAAACGAAACAAATAAAATGACGGAATTTCTTTAAAAATCGGAGCATGCAAACCCTGCTGACGGGAGTGGGAGGATGAAAGCCCTGCGACGATGCTATTATTTTTTGATGTGGTTAATGTTTTACGTCTGATGCACATACACCAAGTAGCCTTCGTGCACACTTAATTGCTTGATAGGTACACTTAATTGAGATACCTACAAATTCACGTCTAATGGATAACCTCAGGTGGACATTCAAATTGGAAGTCTCGAGTGCCTGTAATGATGATGTCTAAGCTTTCGTTTCACATCTTGTTGAATTCCTAAAAAGTAAATAAAGATAACAAAAACTCTTCTTGACACCTGCGGCCTAATAATCAGGGCCGGATTAAGGGGGTGGTCACATGGGCCGCGGCCCATGGCGGCAAATCTATAGGGGGCGGCAAATTTTGCAATGTTTTAAAATGTAAGTATAAAAAAAATCGGATTTAGAAAAAAAATTACAAACGAGAGAAGGCGACAAAATCTCTCATTTCCTGAGAATATAATAATTTCTAATTTTGTCGTCTTTCAGAGATACAAGAGACAGCACCTTAAATTAGTCAAGTTAAGAGAGAAACCAAATAGTTAAAACACGCAATTTGGCCCGGAACGGCGCGACTTAGAGAGAAATGATGACGAGAACTTGAGATGAAAAGGAGAAGCCCTCGGCACGGCAATCGGCATGTAACACATATTAGCGCCTACAAGACTGCACGAATACTTCACGCATTGCATCAAACAGAGTGCGGTCATTGCGGTCAGCGTAAAACTGATAGCGCCTCCAAGACTGCGTGAATACTTCACGCATTGCGTCAAACACAGTGCGTTCAGCAGCGGTCGCCGTGAAACTCACAGCGCCTACAAGACTGTCGGAATATTTCACGCATTGCGCCAAACACGGTGCGGTCAGCGCGGAGCGGCGGCGGAAGTTAAAATCATTAATCCACATTTATGTTTGTGCGTTCATTTCTCATGAATGGAAGGCCTTGTCCACACAGAGATAGGTTTACGATACTTAACTTTCGCACAAAGTTCCGTGAACCTTTGCTAGTAGTGTTGACAGAGCTTTCGCAAAAAATGTGTCTAACACGAGTAAACGCGTCTTATGCACCCCTCCCCCGCTGGCACGTTCATTTGATGGTTTTTATTGATGTTTTAAAACAAATGAGAAGGGGGCGGCAAAATACAGGCGGTCCATGGGCGGCAGGTAGGTAAATCCGGCCCTGCTAATTATTAAAATCGATAGACAAAGTTATGAACAAACATTATATAGAGAGTATGGAGCGATCCTATTGGTTGATATTGACGGTTCCTAAAGGCGGAGTGAGAAAGTTAAAAACTAACGATAGGGTCTCTTATGAGTTGCCGTTAATTATAGTCTATTACCTACCACCGGTGTCCGTTACAACCACCCGATTCACACGATAGGATCCCTCCATATCCCTTTTGTGTTTTTTGTCCATCGATTTCAACAATCGGCCCGCTGCCCATTTTTCCTGACATTGATGAGGATCGAGTATCCAGGAACTCCTCATCTGACAACCTAGGAAAAATATATGGTTTGCTACTCGTCACAGATTATATACACGTATATACGCATACTGAAGAACTCCGGCGCCCAACAAAACGCCCGGGCTACCAACTCTAAGGTTATCGGCCGGCTCCTATCACATTCAGCTTTTCCCTAATTTTTATTTTATTTATTTACATAAATTTCCGTCGGTGGGTATAGTTTTATATTCCACGCGCTCGCCGTACCTGTCGTTGGATCATCCGTGTAATAGCCAGTTTTCTTTATTTTCTCTCTTTTATTTCTTCATTAGATTGGTCCGGTGTTGGAGCCGACGTATCGAGACATCGCGGCTGCGATATACCGCACACAGGTGTAACCGTGCTAAGGAAGAACGCCGTATGAGCATCCAGGCGTTGTCAAATTCCCTTCGACAAATCACTCATTTTCAAGAAAATTTGTGAATATTCTCCTACCGTTTTCTCAGATAATTTTGTCTGTAATTTGATCTGGAAAGTCTTACAATTTCAAGGAAAAATATTGATAATTTTCCTCAGAAATATCATTTTATCGGAGGAAATTTGGCAACTCTCGCATGTTCATACGGCGTTTCTCAAGACGGCAGAGTTGTATCGTGGTCGAAATTCGGTGGCTCAGCGCGAGTTCGTGTCCCGACTGCTGATGGCTCGTCCTCGTCGTTGTCGTTATGATCAGTGGCGAGGCGTGAGTGATCGATTATCGATATTTCCCCATTTGAAGCTATGGCAAAGAATCGATTATTAAGGTGTTCGTTGCGAACACCCCGTTAATCGATCTTTTTACACAGGTTCTAATGAGAGATCAATCGATACATCGCAAAGCACGCCACGCCGCTGCAGGATAAAGCAGTAAATATTCATATTAGGTACGGATGGCCCAGTTACCGGTAAACCATTTACGGTTTATGGTGACGACTCGGGAGATAAGGGTCGGCTTTTGGTGACTCCGAACTTGTGAGCTTCTTTTTTGTTTAAAGCTCCAGTGATGTTTATTGGCGGTGAGGCGGCCCGACGGCTTCAGCGGAGGCCTTCTTTATGACCCTCCAAGATTATGATGCGCGGCGCGACCGTGGCGCTGTCCCGCAAGGAGGAGGAATTATTTGACACTTGACTGGAATATCATCTTTGTCACTCGTATTTATGAGTATGAAAACTCAGTGGATTTCTGAATTAAGCATGCACACACGCTGGCGGCCCTTTCCGTTTTCGCACCTTTACTACGTCACAAATGGGTCCGTTGCAAACTTTTGCTGAAGCAAGTCGTCTCAGCTGAAGGGAACCATTGCGATTGTAGTGTTGTAAAAATTCTGCATCTCTACCTGCATCTAAAAACATGTCCAGAACAGCAGAGGGCTCTTGTTTTTCTATACTGAAAAAAACATGCTACGGGCTATATAAACATACCGTCCGTTCTGGGCTCAGAGGCCGAAAGTTCCGGGTCCTGAAGCCGTAGCTTCAATTGCACACTCATTCCCTCCTTTTAAACCTATGTTAGATAATCGATTCTTGTTGGAGCAACAGACCCCTCCAAGAATCGATACATTTCATAGATCTAAATAGAGAAGAGCAATGTTGCCAATTTGCTGGATTCGCCAAGGTTTATAACTGATAACTCAAGCTGATAACTCCCGGTCCTGCCCCAAATTTTTTGCTCACCCAGCACCAGTGGATCCCAGCTTTCGTTCTCTCGATGATAAAGAGCTTTAAGGGGATGTTGGGGATTGAGGGGGAGGGGGGACGAAGTGGGCGGGAGGGTTGAATCCGAACGGACCGACGACGATCTGATCGGACTTATAATGAGGTCATGGGAGAGCTCCAATATTCCCCGCAGAAATCTCGGAAGAATGGCTCTTCGCGAATTCTCAGCCATCGCTAGACCGGCCGTCGAGCCAATCTTTCACGAGTGGCGAACTCTGAATCGGACCTTGATGGACCTTCATCCCACCCTCCCTGGGCAAGATGGTTGCTCGTGCGTGTAACATCTCAATACGTCTTTTGCCTCATTTTGTTTCCGGCTTTGGCGGATAATTCGAAAGTTCGTCAGCCGGCGAGGGGGTTGCTCTTGATCGGGTCGCTCTTTTCCACTCTGCCGTGCTAAGGAAGAGCGCCGTATGAACTTTCGAGAGTTGCCAAATTTTCGAGGAAAGCTATGAATATTTTTCCTTGAAATTTTCAGGAACTTTAGGTAAAACTGCAGGAAAAATTATCTGAAAAATGGGAAAGAAAAATTTTTCAGTTTACTAGGAAATTCGTGTTCGATCAAAGGAGATTTGGCAATGCCAGGAAGTTTATACGGCGTTTTTCATTAGCACGGCAGTACTGGCCTCTATGAAAGTCCCCCCCCCCCACCTTTTTCTACTCGGGGAGCCGAACCCCTTCCGCCCGTTACCGGCGCCACGACTTCCTTGTCAACATCCGATTCCTGCTCCTGTTTTGAGTTTCGTTGCTCTGTTGGACGTTTTCATCCTAAAAGGAACTATGTCTCACGTAAAACCTATGCACATAGTTCCTTTTAGCATAAATACATCCTATTCATCGAAGTGGGACGATTCAAAGCAGGGTTAGCCAATTCCTCGCCAAAAGCCACTGTATCCTCGGGCACCCTTTCGGAAAGCCCTCGGCCCTACGGCAACACTGACTTTGCAGCCCTTCGAATGTTGCCAAATTTGATGCGCTTCTGCTTAAGAATAATATCAGGAATAATCAAATTTTACAATTTGTCTGACTCTGTGGTCACAATAGTTGGGTCCTGAAGAGAAGTCTTGATAAATTGTCTCCAATGCGAATAAATTGACTTCTCGAATGTTGGAACACCGATCTCATTCCTTTCACTTTCTTTAGTATTTTTAAATTATTCGATCTATATGGACCGCGTCCAGCAGAAAGGAACCAAGCCACATCAGCTATTGCCAATTTAATTGGGCAATTCGAGTTTTTACGTGAAAATTTTCGTGCGAATTTCAGTAAATTATCTACATGGTACGAAGCAAATTCCCTAAAATTTTCAGAAGAATGCCCACAAACGTTCTCTTGTAAAAAATTAAATTGCCCATTTAAACTTGGCAATTGCTGACGTGGCTTGGTTCCTTTCTGCTTAATGCGTTCCATATGGCATCTACACGAGTGCGTAAAACGCTGTACGTGATTTGCGCGTGAAACTATGAACTACTTCGATGTAGAGTGGTCGAGTGAAGTAATTTTTAGCCAGTTGGTACATCGCGAGCCCTAATCGAACGTATTTCTGCCAGATTAAGACATGAGCCTTGACACCCATAAGAATACATGCATAACAGGGCTCACGTCATAATACACATAGTTCCGTTTGGCATAAATACGCCCGATCAATATGTCCAAAAGCGAGTTGGCATAACTGCATATCCGAGGAGTCTACCAATCGGTTAAGCTATACGTGAAACGTGTCAATCCTCCTTAGTTCTTGTCAAAAATTAATGCGATTTTTTGCATGAAGAAAATTTTGTAAACGAAAAATTAAAAGTGGGGCATGCCACCATTCCCCTCACCCCTGGTTCCACCACTGCAATGAAGACACTCCATCCTAAGGGTCTCCGTGAGACTCGGTGGCCGAACTTTCCCTATTAAAATACGCCAGGTGAAATTAGAGCGGTGATCCCATGCCGAAGACGGCGTTGACGTTGGAAAGTGTGGTAGGAGCGTCGCGGCGGCGGCGGCGCGGTGGCACGGCGGCGCGTAATTGGGGCTCGCTCCCAATACGGGCAGTCGCTCACCAATTTCAATTTTCCGCGCCCCCCCCCCCCCCTCCAGCCCGGGTTGGCGACTCCTCGTCCTTTGCGAGGACGTCGTCGTCGCGTCTTCGTGAGGAACACGGGGCCCGCGGCCGTTAGGGGGGGATCGGTGGGGGTGCGGGGGGGGGGGGGGGGCGCAAGTGTGACTGCTGCACACGGCCAGACGATTCGTGATGCAGCATGACAACGGCAACATTCGCGTGACAACAATTTACGGCCGCAGTTGCCGATCCCGCGAATAAAGGAGGTGGTCGATCCAGACTCGAGAGATTCCCGGCATCTCCTTCCAGTCTCTACTCCCTGGCTCTATTTCAGCGATCGAAATAGGGTACCTACAAAGGAGAGTGTGTACATGTCGCAATAAAAAGCTCTCAAGGCCCAAAATGACAGCCATCCTTCTAACACAGACATCACTACAAAAATGACGCTGCCGATCTTCAGCAGGCTGATTGTTGAAATTGTTAGACAAAGCAATAGACACAGATAATATAAAGCGTAGTAGAAATGGGTGGTTCCTACAGACCAAGGGGGGTAAATGATGGACTTTACCACAGGGTCTCTCGTGTTAGTTACTCTATTACCTACCCTCTGTGTCCATTGTAACCACCCGCTTCCACTAATAGGATCCCTCCATATCCCTTTTGTCTCCTTTGTCTATAGCTTTGTCTATCAATTTCAACGATCAGCCCGCTGATCTTATTATCCGACCGAGATGTCCAAGAGGGTTAGTAAATGAGCGTTCTTTCGCAGAAATGAGTAAATTTAGGCTCAAACTGAGTCAAATGCATGCTGTTGAAACGGTGAAGAAGAAAAAGAAGAAGAAAAGAAGAAGAAGAGAGGAAGTAGAAGGAGAAAAGAAGAAGTAGAAGGAGAAAAGAAGAAGTAGAAGGAGAAAAGAAGAAGTAGAAGGAGAAAAGAAGAAGAAGAACAAGAACAAGAAGAAGAAGAAGAACAAGAAGAACAAGAAGAACAAGAGGAACAAGAACAAGAGGAACAAGAACAAGAAGAATAAGAAGAAGAGTAAGAAGAAGAAAAGAAGAAGTAAGAAGAAGTAGAAGAACAAGAAGAACAAGAAGAACAAGAAGAACAAGAAGAAGAATAAGAACAAGAACAAGAAGAACATAGAAGAAGAATACGAACAAGAACAAGAACGAGAAGAACATAGAAGAAGAAGAAGAAGAGGAAGAAGAAGAAGAGGAGGAGGAGGAGGAGAGGAGGAGGAGGAGGAGGAGGAGGAGGAGGAGGAGGAGGAGGAGGAGGAGGAGGAGGAGGAGGAGGAGGAGGATTAAGAATACGAAAAAGAGGGATAAACATGGGAATTTCTGTAAAAATAAATGGGAAAAAAGGAACGCGAGAATTTCTGGTGATTTATTACGGATGTTACTTTTTCATGCCACTAGGGCGACAGGCCTGCCTTTTAGTGAAACTAACTGGAGATGCGGATGGGAAAATGGAAAAGCGACAACAGCGTTTACAATTAACGCTGCTCGGTAAATGGTGACTAGTGAATGATTGCGCCCGATCTCCGGATCCCCGATCCCATCCCGCATGATTTCTTTATTTCACATTTTCCTCAACGTGACTACCGCTCCGCTAAGACACCGCATCGCACCGATTGAAAACCAATCTAATGCCCCCGCACCCCCCCCGCACCCCCCTCTCACCCCCCGCACCCCCTCTCACCCCCCCTCTCGGCCCCTCTCCCAACTCCAACATACCAGCCTCAATTTACCCCCTCCCCCGCCCTCCTCAGTTTCCAAATGCACGAGTCACACTGCTTTAGAGTATCGCGATGTTTTGCACGATTTTTTCCCTCTCCTTCGCCCCCTCCCCCCCGCGCGCCGGGGGTCATCGAATTTGAATCAGTTGGCAGCGCACCGATGACGTAACCTGGACCGATCAAGGAAGAGGGGTCAAAGGGCAATGCCTCCTTTTGCCCTGAACTTGGCCCAGTTTGTTGTTTTTTCAATCCCGAGGGCTTTTATAGTCGCGACATGCATTCTTAAGACTTGACAGACGGTGCTTCTGAGTGAAGTCAATTGAAAGAAGCTTCTGCTGATAGAGAATTTGCAGGTGTCTATAATTTGACGAATTTCCTGTCAAACACGGAAAAAAAAAGAATTGCTGATTCAGCAATACAATTGCTAAAAACAGTGAGTGCAATGCAATGTTTTAACGCTGATTTTACAACAAAAAAAACATTATAAACTAATTCAACCACGGGGGTGGTTAAAGTAGCATTTTTTTGTCGTAAAATCTGCGTTGAAACATTGCACTCACTGTTTTTAGCAATTGAATTGCTGAATCAGGTACTCTTTTTTTTCCGTGATGGGAAAACTACTGAGTGAACTGAACACGAGGATACCTTTGGTTCATGAATTGAACACTTATTGGAGAAGATATGACAAAATAATCTATTCTGCTAAAATACATGTGTTTAAATGGGAAATGCCACCAGATGACGTCACTAGGCGGTGCACTTTCTCACCTTTAAATCTATTTTTATACCATTTCCCATTTCAGAAAAAAATTATACAGAATACTGTGAAAACAGCTCTTTAAGCACTTTTAGATGAAGCAGTAAAAAATTTGCATGCAAAGTCTCCATTGCTCATGTGAGTTTCGGAGCCCTGAATTTAGCATCGCGTCGCTCGATTCCGGCAAATCGTCACTGGTTCCGTCCATTCTTCCGTTGCGTCACAGCAGTGGCGATTTTGCAAGTTGGCGAAACTGTTTTTCCGCATTTCGATACAATAAAAATATCGATTGTACGTGAGGCAAGCTACCACTCCAAGAATCGATTGTTTAAATGTATTCGAATGGAGGAAAACAGTGTTGCCAACTTTCAGGCATCGCCACTTTGTCTCAGGGATTCATGTAAGAACTTTCCCAGGAGGATTCAATCCCGAGATTCTCTTGCCAAAATTGACTCGCCCGGACGCCCCAAAATGGATCGAGTCAATAGGAGAGGTTGGACAAAATTTGGAAACTTTAAACGCTTGTAACTCCGTTTGTACAAAACTTTGAGGTTCTGAAAGTGGCTCTATTGATTTTCTCGTGAAATTTTCTTCTGGAAGCACCCCTTGAAATGTAAAATGTGATAAAATAAACACCAAACTTTGCAGTTTTAGTCAAAAATTTCATGTCCGACCTCTTTAATTGACTCGATCCACTGTGCGCTCGGGGAAAATCTAGATCTTTGATCAAGTCGAATTTTCCGCAGGACAGAAGTACGACTTCCGCAATTCCGAAAGCATTTTTTTCACAAAACTTTGATCTTCTCTACTTAAAAACATTAAAACCTTATTTGGACTAAATTCTGCGAAAAGAATAAAGTGGGTTGTAATTTTACCGATAAATAGCAACCCAAAACAAGAACTCCGCAAACTGTCTGGGATGGAATTGAGTGATAACGTCTCTTTCGTTTATTAGGATGCTACCGAAAAGCCAAGTGATTTTCCACCATGTGATGTTTTAAATTTTTCTTGTCTTCTGAGGACGTTATTTTTTCAAAAATCTGCTTGGGAAAAAAAGTGTTTCTTTGAGACGAAATGAATCAATTTCTTCTTGCGTTCTCGTTACGGCGTTTCCATAGATATTTTTCGATGGTACCTGTAATGATAAAATTAAAGGGAACAACTAGCCAGTCCTGAAATTATGAGGTTAGAAGTGAAAAGAAATGCAGCCGAGCTAAGGAAGAACGCCGTATGAACCTTCCGGCGTAGCCAAATTTCCATCGATATAATACGAATTTATCGGGAAATTCATGAATATTTTTCTTCAAATTTTTAAGACAAGTTAGTTCGCAATCTCAACTTAAACCTTTGAAAATTTATAGGGAAAATATGTATGTTTTTCCTCTGAAATAAATTTTTATTATGGGAAATTCGGCAACATCGGAAAGTTCATGCGGCGTTTTTCCTCAGAACGGCGGGACGGGTCTCGAAAATCTCCCAACGAAAGTGAGCATTCATCTCGATGGCTGAACGCGATTCCGATATTAATTGCGATTAATGTCGTCCGGTCGTTTTCGTCGCGGTCGGGAACGAAATGGGCCGATTTATCCTCATTTTCGAGTCTCGCCTCCATGGGCGAGCGCGGTTGTCAAGTGGGGCAGCATTTCTCGGCGGGGGAATTCTAATTTGGGGGGTTTCGGGGGGGCTCCTGGCAACGGGGAGTTGTCGAGTCGCTCAGTCGGTGTAATGGTGCGTGCGAGATTATCCGCGACCAAGGATCAACGCGGATCGGGACACCGACGTGATCCCAATCGAAAGCAGGGCCGCTCTTGCCACATCAGCCTCACGCTGGCGCCGCCACTTGAAGCCCGCCAGGGGTGCAAAAGAGGTCCAGGAGGGCAATAGGTCACCTGTACAACGCGCTCATAGAGGAAGCTCGGGTGCGATGCCCCCTGCGGGCCAATTATTGAAATTGATAGGCAAAGCTATAGACAAAGAGGACAAAAGGGATACGCTGAAAAAAAAAAAATCTCGGTGTACTTACCAAGAAAAGGGTAAAATTACCAAGAATTCAGGGTTCTATTTGATCCCAGTTTTTTCTTGGTAAAATTACCATTTATGGAATTCGTAATTTTACTGAGAAATCTCGGTAAAATTATTGAACTTTCTCGGTAATTTTACTGGACCTTGGTAAAAACGCCAATATTTTTTATCGACTGTGGTAGTATTACCGAGATAAAATGGCAAAGTTACCGGGAATCGATTACCAATAAAACATGGTATTCTTACCTGGAAAAAACAGTAAAAATACAGGTTTTTAGGTAAGCTTACTGGTCTGTCTTGGGAAAATTACCAATAATCGGTAAAAAAAAGTGAGATGGTAAAGGCACCAACGCAACGGACCTTCGTAAAAACGCCGAGAATTGTTTTTCAGTGTATGGAGGGATCCTATTGGTGGAAGGGGTGGTTGCAATGGACAAAGGAGGTAAGTAGTAGACTAACTAACGGCAACCCACGAGAAACCCGACGGTTGGTCCATAATATTCTCCCTTAGTCTATAGGAACCACACATTTCACCCAATAGGATTGCTCCATACTCCCTATGTTATTTTTGTCTATAGCTTTGTGTATAAATTTTAATGATCATGCCCACTGGCCGCTGCGCAGTCCAAACTCCAGAAGGCGATTCGCGCTCTCTTGGGCCCACAAAAGAACGACCAACAAAATAGAAAGATTTTCATACCCGACTCTCATTTGTCTAATCTTCCACTGGCCGGGAACGATTGGACTGATTAGAATCGAAGGCATTTATTTCAAACTTCACGACAAAACTGAAATGAAAAGGAACAAACGGAACGGAGCGTTTCGTCCGCTTTTGGATAGTCTATAGCAAAGACGCATACCTTCGATTCCCTTACCTTACCCTGCTAACAGATCAAGATTCAACGTTTCCCGCTTAGTTCAAATTTTGCCCCCCTTTCTAAGCTCTCTGGTCTACTCTGGGGCCTATTTTCAAAATCTGAGTACAGCGGGTTCATCTAGGAACAAAAATCCTGGAAATCGGCTAAGTAGAAGGCGCAAACGAACTGTGACTTTTTCTGGGGTTTACAATAGGCTCTAAAAATCGATTCGGTCTCTTTAAAACAAAGAAAAAAATAAAATAAAAAAACAATAGAATTGTTTAATTCCTTTACTCAACCTTGTTGGCAACATTCTTCGATCATTTCGTTTTCCGCAATAAAATTACTTTCAAAGAAAAACCGCTACGCTGAAACATTTGCCGCATGCTTGCTGAGGAACTGAAGGGGTAATTAAAATTGAGACGGAACAAAGGGGTCGGGAGTTGGCTATTGAAATGATTAACTCCTAAGAAACTGCTGGAAATGCGTCTGCGTTCTGGTGCGCATCGCGATCATACATTGCGTCAAACGACTTTCCCAGAATTTCCTTTGCGCTGGAGCCTTTCTTATGGTGGTTCGCTGCAAAATGGGAGGGATTGTGAGAGAATGCCCAAACTGACTTGCACGTTGTTGACAAATGAGCAACTCAGAATCACTTTAACAATGATTATACTGTATTGAAAATAAAAACACAGTTAGTACAGAGGACAGATTCTAATTAGATTATTAAAAAAATGTGTCCGACATGTTTCAAATATACATTTTAGGTACAATAGTGGAATCTTTATTTACTCTTTTGGGTCGTTTTAACATTTTTTTTGTATTGTAAAATCTACATTGATACATGTCGGACATTTTTTTAAACTACAAAAGTGTAAAATCAGCAATATAAGTTTTTTTTCGCGGAGGCTTTGTTGGACATCATTTTAGATTCAAATCTTAGTTTGCATACTTTGAAGGACTTTTATTACTTATGCCAAACATTCAATATAAATTTTGATTTAAACGAGTGGAAAATAATGCCATTTTCATGAAGTCGATAAACGTTTTATACGTTTTTTCTATAATTTACGATTGCCGATCGATCGTGGCAAAATCGTCGCATAGTTGTTCGAGTGAGTCAAAACACAAGTAAAGCACACACATGTGTTTAAACACATTTAAAAAACTCGGAATCAATCTTCTTTTGTAATTTGTTCGTACCTTAACGGAAAAATCCCTGTCCTCAGCGGCAGGGCCGGTTTTAGGGGGCGGCCACATGGACCGCGGCCCATGGCGGCAAATTTAGGGAGCGGTAAATTTTGCAATTTTTTTAAATGTAGCTATGAAGAAAAATCGGATTCAGAAAAAAAAATACAAACGAGAAAAGATGACAAAATCTCTCATTTCCCGAGAGAATATCTCTAATTTTGTGTCTTTCTGTGATACAATAGACAGCACCTTTAATTAGTCGAGTTAAGACTAAGAGAGAAACCGAACACGGACTTTGATCTGGGACGGCGCGGCGCAGAGAGCAATGATGACGAGAACTTGGGATGTAAAGGAGAAACCCTCGGCGCGGCGCGACGGTCGGCATGTAACAAATATTAGCGCCTTCAAGACTGCATGAATACTTCACGCATTGCGTCAAAGACAGTGCGCTCGCTGCGGTCAGCAGCGGGCGGCGAGAAACGCATAGCGCCTACAATACTGCATGAATACTTCACGCATTGCGTCAAACGTGCAGCAGCGGTCGGCGTGATTCGCATACCGCATATAAGACTGTAGGAACACTCGAATACTTCACGCATTGCGCCAAACACAGTGCGGTCAGCGCGGCGCGGCGGCGGAAGTTAAACTTATTAAACATCATTTATGTTTGTTCTTTCATAATTTTTTCGTTCATTTATAAATGGAAGGCCTTGTGGACACAGAGATTCCAAAAAAACAAAATATGATTTTTGTACAAAATTTCGGCCAATCCAAAAAATGTCACTAATTACCAAAAAAAAAAAAAACCAGGCACCCAAAAAATATGATGGCAGTACCGTTTGGATTCATCATATAAAAGGAAATGATATCAAAACGGCCCAATTTTCTCTTTCATGCCCATGCAATATACCAAACACCCCAACTTTTTTCACAAAAAAAAATAAATAAATAAATAAATACCTATAAGGCATGATGACCTGAACACGTTTATTGGATCCATCGCTTTAAAGGAGTATGATATCAAATCGGCCCAACTTCTCTGAAATATGCCCATCTCGGATCAATAATTTTTTTGAGACCTTCCGACTCATCGCTGAGGAGACACTGATCATTACTTGACCCTTAGTATATGTCCTTGTTTAGATGTCAAAGAGTTCCTTATGAGAACTGTAATGAATTTTTTTTCTTTGAAGAGATAAAATCAAAAAATCGTCATAAAATTGAAAAAAAAATTCGAAGAAAAAAAAAGGAATGGGCCGGCCGGCCGTACATACAAGTGGTAGATAATATAGGGTGATTATCGTCTCTCTTTCACATATACATGAACAAGTATCATCGTCAAAAGGAGGATCAGTCCTTCTTGAAATCGTCATTGAAAGATAGACTGAAAGATATTCACACATGAGTGAACAACTTAACAACTTTCAAGCAATGCCATATTCTTTGTTTGTTTCTGATAGAAGGCCTTACAAACTACTGAACCTTGGCGTATTATTGCGAATATTATGTGCCTCCTACTTACAATGCTTCTTTCTTAGCAACTTCATGGATGTTGGCAAGACCGGGTCGGTCACCCATGCCAAAATGTTGGGGCATACCAATGTATCTACATTTCCCCCTTTTTTTTGTACGTGCCGGCCGGCCCATTCCTTTTTTTTTCTTCGAATTTTTTTTTCAATTTTATGACGATTTTTTGATTTTATCTCTTCAAAGAAAAAAAATTCATTACAGTTCTCATAAGGAACTCTTTGACATCTAAACAAGGACATATACTAAGGGTCAAGTAATGATCAGTGTCTCCTCAGCGATGAGTCGGAAGGTCTCAAAAAAATTATTGATCCGAGATGGGCATATTTCAGAGAAGTTGGGCCGATTTGATATCATACTCCTTTAAAGCGATGGATCCAATAAACGTGTTCAGGTCATCATGCCTTATAGGTATTTATTTATTTATTTATTTTTTTTTTGTGAAAAAAGTTGGGGTGTTTGGTATATTGCATGGGCATGAAAGAGAAAATTGGGCCGTTTTGATATCATTTCCTTTTATATGATGAATCCAAACGGTACTGCCATCATATTTTTTGGGTGCCTGGTTTTTTTTTTGTTTTTGGTAATTAGTGACATTTTTTGGATTGGGCCGAAATTTTGTACAAAAATCATATTTTTGTTTTTTTGGAAGGATATCACGTATTTTTGGTATGACTTCTACGAAGTATCAGGCAAAGAGAGTTCCCATTTTAAATTTAAAAGTTGTTCCCGCGGGCGCGAGGCAGAGAGGAAACGACCCCCCCCCCCCCCTCGAAAGCGGCCCACCTTTTTTTAAGGAATTTCGTTCAAACCGCATGTCAATAATCTGTAATCGTTCTCGAGACATCAGTAAGGAAGGATCCATATTTTTGGCACACCCTGTACGTCACAGAAAAAAAACCGCAGGTCAGTATTGAAATCGTGACAAAGTTGGGTCACTTGACGTAATGCCTAATTCTCATTGGCTACGAACGATAGAAACTACAGTAAAGCGCATTGACTTATAACGCAATCTAAGTCGCGCGGTAGGTAAGACAGCTAGCGGGGTAAATCAGGGTAAAGACGCGCCTTCCGCTTAGTGGATACATCCGGATATACGAACGAAAAGTACCCGTATCAGGCAACGGCACTGGCATGACAGGCATTTCCATTGTCTCGGTCTCGGACTTGCTGGGTGTTGCTGAGTTGCCTATCGTCCCGCCTGAAGGGACTCCAGTCTCGCCGAAATTTCCTAATGCGCAGTCTAAGCCATAGATAGTGCTTAGAGAGGTTATGATAATTATGTTATAGTTTCGTTTGGAAATTTTGAATCGGGTTTGAGCAAAATAGCATTGCAATTTCAATTTCTCCTGGCTCCTGTCTCTTTTTCTATGTCATATTATTTCTGAAATTAATAACAATATAACTTCTTGAATGGTTTTCTCATTGTACGCACGAAACATTTTCAATTTTATGCTGCCCCGAGGAATAATACTTCCAAATGTGACCATTCTTGATTTTCCATGATTCCTTCTCTCTCTAGGTACCTTTTTCGTTGTGAGTGAGTTTTCTTTTATGATTCTCTGATTACTGAGGGCACAATGCTTGGGCACAATGTGCCTGAAACGAAAAGTTGCTACTTACTTGTTTACTATGTGCATTCCTATCCAGACATCATACGAAATCATCTTGGTACTTGCGTTAAATCTTTCCGTTCATAAGGAGATGGTATACAATAAACTTTAGTTGTGATGACATAAATTTTCTCAACTGCATGCTGATTATTGAAACTATGTCAGTACGACAAGGCAAGACAGCCCTATCTTAACCGTGCAATATATCGCATTTCGATCTCTTATCAGACTGCTTCAAACTTTCAATAATCGGCCTGCTGCAATGAAATCCTTTTATAGCTTTCATCATTATGATTCTCCATTTGGCCATTCTGGTCAACTAGAGTCCACAAAGACACATTGACTTTAAACGGGCAACAGGGTGAAAGGGAGAGTGCCAGTTTAACTAATAATGGGTTTATTTTCAATTATAAAATTAACCAGTCTATTTACTGTCACACCTTCAAAGTGGGTGAATGGGTCAGGCAAGAACCCTGATAATCAACAACTTCAGAGCTGCTCTTAATATAGGACTTCTATGTATTGTTCCATCTCCTGTGTACAGTAGGCACAAAACCAGGATTTACATTAGAGGCATCACCTGTGTTAAGGGATACCTTTTATGTCTTACATTATCCAACATTTTTTTTTTGGATTCTTGGAACTAATGATAGAATGCAAGCTAAATTCTGCAGCTCAGTGCAGGACCTGTATCATTTACGCTGCTTATACCTAGTTATGCCTGCCAGGTCCTTTGACCATTCGAATCGCAATTTCTCCGAGCTCCAATTTCATCATCAGAAATAACATTGCAAACGCGTGATACCGTCTCATAAAGACAGTAAGCAAAGTAAGTATTTATCAATATTTTTAGTTTTATGAGAGATGTCTCTAAAGCTATGGCATTCTGTATCTTGAGAAATGTGACCAGTTAACTCGTCATTGGAAAAGATAAACAGTAAGAGTTGATGCTTCCGCAAGCAAAAATTACAGTTACCACAACTGAAATTTCGATCTCAATAGCATGAATCTTCTGAACGGTAATGAAACAGTTTGATAACATTTCATTTTCAGGAGCCTTTATCTGCCAATGCTGGTCATACAGAGTCAACAGCGATTGAGTTTCAGTGCGTTATCAGGGTACAACAGAGAATACCACTTTAATTTTTGGTTTTCCTTTCAATAACATTTCATTTTTATGAGTCTGTATCTGCCAATTCTGGTCATGCAGAGTCGGCTGCAATTGAGTTTCAACGCACTATAAGGGTAAAACGGAGAGTACAATTTTGATTCTTTGTTTTACTTTCAAGGATGGAAAAAACAGTCCATTTTCTGTCACACCTTCAGGCATGAACTTTTCAGCTAAGGACTCAAATAAATGACAACTTAGGAGCCACTTGTCATGTATGGTTCTTCTGTATTAGTCCGTCCCTTTCGTACCGTAGACCGAGAACCAGAGGTTAAAGTATAAACATCACCTAAATTCAAGGCTTAATTTTATATCCTATGCTATGTGATCCCTCTCATACGATTCTATCGAGCGAATGTTTCTGCCGGTAAGTTAATTATGTGGAGCACCATCATATCTATGCTGGGAATTGCCAGGGAGATTCTGCAACCATCCGATTAAGGTAACTCTCACATCAATACAGTGGCAGGTAAAGTAAGCAGGTATTTATGAGAGATTTCTCAACTCGGGCATTCAATGCCCACTTTCTGTCAAAACAGATGCTCTGTTGATATACTGTTGCAGCCCAAAATATTATATAACTAATATTTTTAGTCGCCTCAGTCTCAATCGATAGCTTTCATTATTCTGCCAGTTCTGGCTACCCAAAGTCCACATCTAATGAGTTTTAACTCACTTTCAGGGTGTGCCAGAGAATTAATTCCTGTATCCATTTTCCGTGCTAAATGAACCAGCTAATTTTCTGTCGCACTCTCATAGTGGGTAAATTTGTCAGGCGAGGACTCAGATAATCTAGAGGTCAGGCGGCACTGATGTATTATATCGAACAGCTGCTCTGTATTATCTCCTATATGTGGTAAGCAGTGACGGCAAGTTTACGTCTCCAGGTACTGCAAATTTTAGCCGATGTATAGAGAGGTTATCATCAAGGATATCCTGCATTAGTTATAGCATTTCAATTTTATCAAACCAATGAAATAGTAGCATATAGATACATACCTTCTGCAGAGGTCAATATGAAAGACCTTGATTTGAAGAATTTTATCCAAATACAGGCAAATTAGACGATTCAATCAACTTCTGACACAGAATCAAGGAGACTTGCTGATAATCAAATTAACAGTAATGTTTGAAGTCAAGTATCTTGGATGTTGTGACATTGAGTTGACTTCATTAACAGAGTGCTGCGTAGCTTCTTTAAGAAGACACATACGCACGACTGATGGGTGAATGCGTAAACCGCGTTTCCAATATAGAGCATTACAAGTCTATGAAAACATTGAGGCTTTATGCACCGATATAACATGATACACTGAGAAAACACACATCAACTCCGGAGGAGGTAGGCTGCCTGGCTGCTAGCAAAATTTTAGTAGAAAGTGGAAACGCAGATTCATTCCCACCGATTGAGATCCCAGACACACATCATCGTATTGAGGGAAAGGATGATTTTCTGGTGAAAAGTTGCTGAATCTTATTAACGAGAAATAGTATCTCGGACTCACTATAGTGGGATATCATCAATCATTCATGAACAATTACTTGAAAAGATCACTAGATCAGGGCCGCTGGGAAGAAATGGCAGGTTGATCCGAGTACTTACTGTGGCAACTAAATTTATCAAGGGTGCGGGAATCATAAAAGGATTATATAGAAATGGATCCAGTTATCTTCGGCTACGATAAAATGGAAACACGCATCAATTAATCTATCTTCATCTTATTATTTCAATTAATCTATCTTCTTCGTATTAATTAAATATTTAAAGCCATAATAACAGTAGCATAACCTGAAATTTAACCTCTGGAGTCGGCGCTCACCATCCATCGCGCGGTTCTACAAGTTATTTTCAAATTCAAATGTGCTTGAAGAATTGAAGGACCCGCTCCTTCTTTGATTAATTCTCATTTTGGCGTCCATATAAGTCTGAAAACTTTGCGGAAGTACAATCCTTGAAGTCTACAGATTTAAATTTTACCTAGTTTAAATGGCTTTATGCTACAATTATTGCTGTAGGTCTACTTACTGCTCGACTTTCAAAAACGTCAAAAACGACTCAATTATCAATCGTTCTCCCTTATACGTCGTTAATTTCAATTTTTGAAAAAAAACGGTCCGGCATTATATACCACAGATTTGAAATATGTATACTTTTATATGGTTTTTTTCTACGGTTTAGCTGTAATTTGTTGGCCAAAATCACGCCCGCCATTCCGCGGCCGGGCGTTTCGCGGGCCTCGAATCTGCCCCGAATCTGCTCATCTGCTCAGCGATTGGTCAATCCATCATCGTCATGTTTTGGGGTCCAAAATTTGTCGTTAAAGCTTAATAACTTTTTTAATATTTAACTAAACTTAAAAAGGGTGGGCATTACGAGTAGAGCTGAGCATACTCTACCCAAATATTATAGGGTTTTTGGGGTTTACTCTCCGACTTAATTAGTAGGAGAGCTAAATGGACCGCAAACCGTGCAGAAAAGCCCGGTCGCGTTGTTTCGTGTAAAACTAGTTAGGCAGCAGCCACCCGTCTTTTTTTTTTTTTTTTTTTTTTTTTTTTTTTTTTTTTTTTTTTTTTTTTTTTTTTGGGTCGTCATTTTTTAGAGGGAGTTTTTTAGGATTGGGCCGGGGTGGCTACCGCCACCTAGAATAGGTTTACGGAACTTAACTTTCGGGCCGACTTCCGTGAACTTTTGCTAGTAGTGTTGACAGGGCTTTCGCAAAAAAATGTGTCCAACACGAATAAACACGTCTTATGCAACCATCCTCCTCCGGCACGTTCACTTGATGGTTTTTAAAGGATGTTTCATAAAAGGAAGAGAAGGGGCGGCAACATACAGGTGGCCCATGGGCGGCAAGTAAGTAAATCCGGCCCTGCTCAGCGGGTCGATTACTGATACTGATGGACAAAGCTATAGACAAAGCAGACGAAAGAGATATGGAGGGATCCTATTAGTGGAAGCGGGTGTTAATGGACAAAGAAGGTACACCGAGAACAGAGATTGGTAGAATTTACCATTACTTCACGCTGTATTTCACACAGCGTCAATTCAGAGTCAATTCTGCCAGAAAAAAGGTAAACGTTACTGTATACTGGCACAGGTAACCATTCCTCTGGCAGAATCGACTTTGAATTCACGCTGTGTAAAATACAGCGTGAAGGAATGGAAAATTCTACCAATCTTTTTTCTCGGTGTAGGATATAAACTAACTAACTACAACCCACGAGAGACCGTATAGTTGTAGTATAGTCCATCATTTTCTCCTTTACTATATAAGAACCACTCATATCAACCAATAGGAATGCTCCATTTCCCTATGTCTTCTTTGTCTATCAATTCCAACAATCAGCCCTCAGGTCCCTTTCATTGCGGCAACAGTGAAATGACACGTGGGCGAAAGTAATAAGAATTGGGCGGGTCATTACGCTTGCGAAACGAAGCTCAAATTGCAAATTAATAGTCAAGCATTGAGACTAAGTAAAGTAATGCGGAGCAGAAGCAAGGTCCGGCAGCAAAGAGATGCCGATTTTGATTACTGCGGCGCGAGAGGGCGGTTAATGGGGGTAAAAGAGTGATTCTGCCGAGGGAAACAGGGGATGGAATCGATCGATCTGCCATTTGAACCCATGGAAAAGGATCGATTAGCAGGATATACCTTAATATTCGATTCTTTACCATGGCTTCAAATGGGGTAGCGTCGATAGTCAACTGCGTGGAAAAACCGCGCATCTACATGGAATTCACTCTTAGGGTTACGCGTTTGCGCTCTTCACCCGGTGAGCTTGAGTCCGCTGGACGCTATAACAGTTGAGTTTTATGCGCTCTAAGACGCCTGCTTAAAATACTCAAATGGCTTAAATACCCGCTCGGAATTTTAAATAGTCTCCAATTACGGGATAGCTGCTCCGAGCTTTACCTAACTTTATGCAGTCTGAAATTACTCCTTAGCCGTCACTTGGAGAGCAGTTCCAGGGGTGGGTCGTGCTGCCAAATTATCGCCAAGCGCCAACACAATCTCTTTGAACCCTCCTTCCCTAATTTTTGAACTAAAAAAATAATTAAGCTATGAATTGAATAATCATTCAAGCCGCATATAACGTTTCATTAATCGCAGTTTTTAACTGCCTGTCCGGTAAAATAACGTGCAGGTGATGTAACAGGAACATGTTTTTTTTTTTTTGGATTACCACAGTTGCGAACCAACCTTTTTCAATTAAATTCTGTCGTCCGCGGGCGCGCAGAAGGGACTCAAGTACACGGATGCAAATTTCGTCGTCCCTTTGACATAAGAGCGTATCTTGATTTCCGCATGAACCCCAGAACGCATGGATCATACTTAATACAGGGCTCATGTGCACATTGAGATACGCCCTTACGTCAGAGAGGTGACGATTTTTCAAAAGAGAATTTCTCTTTTCTAGTTAGGTCGCAAAAGCTGAAATTGAGTTTTCGATAGAAAACTGTTTTAAGTCCCGGATATTAATTTGCGCCATTTTTTTTGTAAATTTCGGCAAAGTTGACGCTTCAGCACCAACAACAATCGATGAAATCATACAAAAATCAATCTAAAGCGAATAACTCATTGTAGAGATGGAAATTTTGGTGTATTGCGATCAAGCTTCAGGGCTGTGTGATTTTGCCCCTAAAAATGAGGCGTTGAGTGCAGAAAGAGCATTTTTGCGGTGTTTCAGAATCTCCACTGCTAATTTTTATTTTAGAAAGGAAACTATTGGGTGAATTTTCTGCATTTTTTAGTTTTCAGCAGGGTAAAATCATAAAACAAATCCAGTCAAAGTTTTAACGAATTCCATACATTCGTTAAAATTATAGTGGATAATCCGTTGGTTGAGATTCTGAGACACCGCGACCAAAAAATGACCTTTTTGAATCCAGCGCTTCAAATGTTTGTTATTTGGGGGAAGCTGTTTAAAGAATTTCTGATCACAGTTTTTTTTGTTTTTTCTTTCCTTATGCGTGTTTGGTCTACATGGAAAATTAAGTCAGAATTCGGCTCTGACTTCCTCCTCCTGAGGAGATGAAGTAAGATGATTCACGTTGCATCGAATGCAATACTGCCACAAAGTTGCTCGCTACATGGGAAACCTGGAAATACCACGCAGGTACTCCTATTACGACCCCATTGCACAAATCTGCTGGTAATCTACGGCCTCAATGATAATTTACTTGTCAGGGTCTCGTAAAAGCGTCGACAAGGAGGCTCGGTTATGACTTGCGGCCTATCCCAATTCCAATCATCTGCTATTCCCAGCAATCGAATCAGAAATAAACATGATTTATTTCAATTAGAGGCCAACTGGACGAAGCAATCGGAAAAATTAATCAGCTTCAAGGTTCTTGGAGCCTTAAACTCCAATATCTTATTCCTCCTTCTACAGTTGCAAGATGCTCGTAACCGTTGCACAATTATTTCCGTTTGCTGCGAGGGCTTGGAAGATTCTACGTATCTTTTTTCTTATAATCCTAGATACAGAATAAAAAGAGATCAGTTTGAAAATACGGATACTCTTGTATCATGGTTGCATTCATTTTAAAAACGGCAAAAACTGAGAATTCATTAAGGCAAATCTACACTGATTTGCAGTATGAAACCTCCCGATACGGAAATAATGCGCTTTTAAGAGAGAAGTGAGAAGAACGAATGAAGAAAACCCTTTTTACGTTCTTATTTTACTACACTGAGAAAAAAGTGAAAGTAGGGTTTACCATATTGGTATAGTTTAAAAAAGGCTAGGGTGTGAAACCACGTATCTCCATTGCGATGCTTCAAAATCTCAGATTTTTTAAATTTTTTCGAAGAGGAACAAGTCAACTATGTAGCTTGCAATTTTTACGAAATATTCTGCTAATATAGAAGAAACATCGCGGAAGTTTTCAAGAAATCAAGTTGACTGGTTTTCCAAAGAGAAAATAGAGTAAGACAGGAAGTCTGTGACGACTGCAAACCAAGATACTTAGTTTTGCACTTTAAATATCGATATACTTACAATTAATCAGGGATGTATGGGTATATGGAAAAATTGATTGCGACATCTAACACCAGGCCTGAGACGCACAGATTTGTTAACTTTGTAAAAAACGATGTGGGTAATGGATCTGTAGCATGGTTTTCCCATGATAGCTCGAATCGTTGAAAATATAGCTACAAATTGCACTGAAAAAAACTAATGCTGAAATATTTTTATGAATATCCTTTTTTTTTCATCGACATCTGTTTATTCGCTCGTTGGCTTGACTAAACTGCCGCCACGAGCGTAGGCAAAAATCGCCAGGTTTTCACTTTCCTACGCTCCTGCATAAAATTTCACGGAAAACGAGGAAACGCTAAAATTTTGAGAGAGCTGCGATTTTCCAGCACCGACAGAGCGACACGGAGGTGGCATTTGTGAGTCTCCATGTGTGGTCGCCACCGGCCGCTCGTACACGGGCATTCGCTGCCCTGGAATATACGTCCTCGTCGGCAGATTTCGTTTCCTCCCGCGAAAAATGCAGCTCCACGGATTGCACCCTCCGCGCAGTTGCCAAGTTTGAAGGTAACTTCCCGGTTTAAGGCAAAATTTTTGAAATTCCACGCTCAGTGTTGCAACATTGTTTGTAGACTCATCCTGGTGCAAGAGTCACATCTCGGCGACCACCGCGGTCGATTCTCACCGATTCCGCTTGTCTCGCGATCGACCGCAACATGAGAGATTTTCGGAGAAAATTTATTTTCGGGAGTCACTGTAACAGGAAGTGAGACGACCTAGTCACCTACTCGGATTTTCCCTCCATTTGTACTGTGTCTAGTTTCGTGAACTCTCCGGTCGTCGGCGAAAAGCCGATGAAAGAGGTTTTGAAGTCGCACGCTGTAACTGCCGTGTTAAGGAAGAAAGCCGTATGAAGACTCGAGAGTTGCTAGATTACCCGTAGTAAAATGTTTATTTTCACGGAAATTCATGAATATCTTTCCGTGAAATTTTCAGGAACTCTACGTGATATTGCAACCAAAATTATCCGAAACATTGGAAGACACATATTCCTAAGTTTTCTCGAAAATTAATTAATCTCCAAATTAAATGTATTCTTTCCTCGTCCTATCTTTTAATTTTGAGCACTACCCATTTCTGTGACCCCTACTTTTAAATTTTTAAATTTACTATTACATCTACATATTCCTACTTCATACTTCTCTCTAAGGTGTTAATGGCTCACATGTTAAAGTACCAAATAAACGTATCTACCAACCAACCATCCTTGTTTTCTCAAAAAAAAATTGGCAACGCTTGAAGGTACATACGGCGACTACGGCATTTTTCCATAGCAGCTGAGCAGCTTCGATAAGCTTTAACGTGGGTTTGAGGGTCGGTTTTGACAAAATCTTGCTCTGACATTCTTAAATTTTACAAATGACTTTAGGCTCTGATAGCTGTCAGTATTGTGTCATTTCATGGCATTATATGCGCAGCACACCACGTACCTACATCAGAATAGGAAATAAGCATTTTGTTTTGTAAGGAATCTAAAATTGGACCGCATTTCGCAATGAGGAACTACATTTTCTAGCTTATCCGTAAAAAAACACCTGTGTGCATAGGGAAAATAATGCTAAATACGTAGTTTCTAAACCGAGTCAGAGATTTTAGTTTCTGATTGCGAAATGTAGTCCAATTTGTACTTATTCTTCTTTGAGAGGTCTCGATTGATCTGGGTAACGCTGCACATACCACAATATGGTTGTATATCGCGATTTTCAACTTTCATTGTCAAATATGACTGTACACAGCAAATGCAATCAATGCAGCATGTATGCATAATTTATTTATTTATTTTTTTTTGGCTAGCAACACAGCTTGCAAAAAAGCGTATTCTTCGACGAAAATAAGGGACAGCGATCCTTCGTATCGGCAAGATTTCGTCACCTTCCAGGCGAAGTATCACAAGCGCCATGCGACGTTTAAAAATTTCCGCCGCCATTTTATTTGTTTACTGAGAAATTGTTGGTTGAATCTGTTCGGAAATTGCACTAAATTTTATTGGCAGCACAAAGAAAATTCAGTGAAATTTTCGAACAGCTTCGGTGAACAATTTCTCTGTAAAAAAATAAAATGGCGGCGAAAATTTTTAAACGTCGCATGGCGCTTGTGATACTTTGCCTGGAAGGTGACGATTTAAAAGCGAAAGTATCTAAGGATCAAAAGAGCATTATCACGGCGTTGACCATTAAGCTCGGATCTAGATGGTTGATGATATGCGTTAATGTAGACTGATGAAGAGACGAGCTAAAACTTGGTCTCATCCCGGGGTGCGGCTCAAAGGGCTCCAAGGTTGCTGCCGAGTCAAGCATGAGGCGCATAAGTGATAATTAAGACTTATGACCGTTGATGGGTCTGCGCGGTGACACTCGTGCATGGAAACAATGCCTTAATGAGTGATCCCGGCTCCCGCGACAGCGTCACATTAGCCGTGACGCGGTGATTTCAACCCTTTGCCACTTCCGAGACTGATGAAGGAGCGAGAGGGTTAATTCCACCCCGGGTTTCCATCCGCGGCGCGGCGGTCGGAGCTTAAAAATGTAAGCCCTTCGAGTGTGATGTAAAACGCCAAACCAGACTAATCTGTCATAACAAAATCCATCTGACGTTTAATCGGCGTGAAGAGATGAAGTCAGCCGGAAATCAAATTTGCTAAAAGCTTTCCCACCCCCGGCTTCCGGCCCCGCGGCCCCGCGGCACCAGCTTCTCGCGGCGTTACTTTGAAAAATGTTTTGGGAACGGTTTCATTCACACGAGTGGTCGATTGTAGCCGCGTTTCCCCGCTGAAAGACTTGCACAGAATAAGGGTGGAAATCTTTTATTGCGGTTTCTTTGGGACTCCACTGTCGGGAGTAGTTTCGCCCTGTATTTGGATGTATTGGACGTATTTCTATCAAACGGAACTATGTGCGTTTTGACGTGAGCCCTGTTATGCATTTATTCTTAGGGGCCGCAGGGCTCATGTCTTAATGCACATAGTTCCGTTTGATAGAAACACGTCGTATTTATGCTAAAAGGAACTATGTGCATAGGGTGTGCGTGAGACATAGTTCCTTTTAGCATGAATTCGTCCATTTGAGAATTTGGGTTTATAGAATCGAGGATCTTTCCCGGTGGCACGGGCACGGCGAGTCAGGCTTTGCGATGATTCGATTAATCGATGAATTGATTGATCAATGAATCGATTGATCGATGAATCGATTGGTCTTTCATTGAAATCTATGAAGAAGGATCGATCAGCAGGGTGTGTCGAACGAACACCTGTCGAACCACCATCGAACCTCGTTGTCGTTCCGGAAACCTTTCGTGTAAGCCAAATCAAACCTGATGCTCAAAACTTGTCTAGCAGGAAAGACTCTGATATTTGCAAGTAAATTTTTCTTGAACAAATCTTGAATACAAATAACTGATCAACTGCAAAAAGTAATTGCGGGGAAAATTCGCTTAAAATGTTTTAACTTCGATTCACATTTATCTTTGGCCAACTTAAGTTCTCGGTTGCGTTCGGTAGTGATTCTCTTTTGAATCTTAGAATCTTAGTAGGAACCGAGAATTTTTACACCGGGACCGAAATTATGTTTTGACGAGAAAGGTAAACTGTGAGATCAAAGTTCAGTCACCTAAACTGAAAAATTTTGCGGATCATGAATCGAAGTTCAGCTAGGTACCTAATTTAGAGGAGGTTTTTCTATATATGTTGGTAAAAACGCATTCATGTACATACTTAGTATAATAATATTTGGTATTTTCAAAAAGAAAGACATGCACAATGAAATCAAGAGGGAGAACAAGACCGCGCAGCAGTGGCGTGGCGTGAATTGCGATACATCGATTGTTATGCCATTTAAACCTATGGCAAAGAATCGATTATTAAGGTGTTCGCTGCGAACACCCTGTTTATCGATCCTTTTCCATAGGTTTAAATGGCATAACAATCGATATATCGCAATTCACGCCACGCCACTGCTGCGCAGTTCAGGAAAGAGACATGGGGCAAAAAGACTTCATGAAATAAGATCAATCAACCAGAAATGTTTACTTCCAAATCGTAACAAAACTAATTTGTTCGTTGATATCATCAAATCGGTACACCCATCAGTTGTCTGTGCTTTTATTCACATGTCACCATTTTCTAGACAAGCCTAGACTGCTGGACTCGGGGAGAAATTTAAACTCCTAAACCGGTAACACCCTTTTCTGTTTCAACCAAAAAGGGTTACCTAAGTAAATACTACAAGGAAGTGGTCGCAAATTTCCCCCACGTGGCATGCGGAGGGATCATATTGACCAACTTGGTATTATTTTCACACTGTATTCAATGTATACCTCTCTTCATTAACCAGCACCTGCTCGGATTCAACCCTGAGGCCATGGAGCGGGTTAAGGAAGCCGCGGGGTACACGTATACAGCATGTAATATGAACACGGAAACATGACTGAAAACTGACAATTTCATCGACCTGATGGTTCCGAACATTAAACAATACTCACCTGCGTCAGTCTTGCTCACAATAAAATTGATAACTAATAACAACTTAACTCAAAATCGCATTCATGGTGTATCGGTCACAGATGGATCCCAACGGAACTTCAGACTATCATTTTGCCGTGCTAAGGAAGAACACCGTATGCACATTCGAGAGTTTCCTAATTTCCCTTGATAGAACATGTATTTTTGACGACATTCGTGCACATTTTTCTTTGAATTTTCAGATATTTTAGATTAAATTGCGTACGAAATCGTCTGAAAATTTAGAGAAACAATTTTCACAATTTTCCCTGCATATTCGAATTTTATCGAAGAAAATTTTGCAACGTCTGAAGGCTCATACGGCGTTTTTCCTTAGCACGGTAGCATTAGACGCATTCATAGAGAAGGAGCTACCATAGAAAAAAAATAAAATAAGAGGAACCAAATGCATATGGCAACGGAACAATGGTGCGTATCTGCAAACTGACGATTTTATAGGATGAAGAAAAAACTTCACCATTATTGTAATTTTAGGTATCGTTTGCAATTTTTCTATACTGAATGCATTAAGATGTTCCTTGCCTGCATCCTCATAGAAAATTACGTCGCGCTTTTTTGCCTCCCCCCTCTCCTAAAATTTGCATTTTAGGGTGAATTTTGGGTGAAAAAGTGTCATCTCTAGCATTTATTTTCAAATCAAATTTTGGAAAAATCTGTGCTACACGCCTAATCTAACGTTACTTAACGCAGCCCTATACACGTATGCTCCTTCCCCTGTAACGCATCTGTAATGAAGTCACAAGCCCCACCCTCTAGGGTGTTACGTATTTTATGAGCGACCCCCGATGAAATACATCAGCTCCCGGGGAAAGATGCTCGGCCCAACAAAATTACTTTGCGAGTTTATCTAAGACATCTGAGGAGGCAGGGTGGTGAATGAATCATGTTTCTGATGTAACAGGAGCACGAGGCAGGGGCTGCGGCGCGCATTCTCCGAGCAAACAAATCTTGAAAAAGTGATCGAGTTAAGCCCCTCGAAGGAGCTTTTTCCCCCCACCCCCGGACGTGGAAAGGGGTGGTAGCAACCCCTCGCCCACATACGGGCTCGACAGCAGATATGCGTAGACGGAGGTGCTCTTCGGCCGCGGCTCTTGTATCGTATCTGCGAGTGTCATTTGATATTCATGTCAATACGGGGATGCACCTCACGCATACTGATTGGCGCATCACTATAATATACGGTGGTTCTATCCGTGTAAACCCTTGCTTCAACCGCGCAGCTGGTGCACTTCCAACGAGACCGCACCCGCGTCCCCCTTCCTATTTAAACCCCCCCCCCCCCCCCACGTCCTTGCCGCCATCAACTAACCGAAAAATGGCCATGGAATATGAACTGAGTGGTGAGTCACAATGTTTCACGAGTGAGTCACCTCGATCTTCAATACTGATCAAATTTTGAAACTTGGTGAGGTTTCAATCCCCTGAAGATTTAAATTGATTTTGTTCCCACTTTCATTACCAAAATATCAGTTGGACGGAAAAACAACAAAAACAGAACCAGAATATTAGTAAAGCTATGTCCATCGTAAAACGCAGGTGCTCCTTCGATAGTTTAATTTTGGAAAAGTTTTTAGGAGTTTTTTCTCTGATTTTCCCATTTGATAAAGTATCTGCTTACACGCAGAATCTAAAACTGAGGGTATTTCATTCCATACGTACCGCCCTCTTGCTGTGATAAAAATAACATGGATAATATGATAGTGTGTCAAAGTGTGTGAAGGATTCCAGAAGGACTCCAGAACTGAGTAAAGTTTCTAGAGTCAAGTTTTCGGCAAGAGTTAAAAGGGGGGAAAAAATTATCTACTTTTGAAAAAAAACATCACGTCCACGCTCCGTTCATCAGAGTCTCGAACATTAATGACACTCTTTTTTGTACCGTCCTGATTTCATGTGAACATGTTGCTTGAAATAGGAAGTCATCGGGCTCCTACTTTTTCTTCTAGTGGTGACGTATTGATGATCCTGTACTCCATCCACAGCCTTACCCTTGTTTTGGGACAAGGGCAGCAGCAGCAGCAGCAGCCGCTCCATCATGGGAACCGATTTTGAAGACTGGGATGATGATGCCACTGATGACAAATTACCTTTAAATTGGCGTTGCAAAGCTGTGCAGCTAATTATTGAGTTCCTCCCTCTCGATGAAATTGATATTCCCTAAATGTTCCTTTGCGTTCTCCGAAACTTTTGGAAAAATCTAAAAAGAATCCCAGAACTTTTGACGGTCATGAAGTGAGGAGAAATTGGAACAAAAAGTGCCGAATCCCGGAGTTTTTGACGGACATGGAATCCTGCCGTGCTAAGGAAGAACGCCGTATGAGCCTTCAGACATTGCCAAGTTTACTCCGAAAATAACCTAATTTACAGGGGAGATTGCGAATATTATTTTCCAAAATTTTCAGGCAATTTTGTACGCAATTTAATCTAAAATATCTGGAAATTTCAAGGAAAACTATGCATAAATGATGTCAAAAATACATCTTTTAACAAGGAAAATTTGGCAACTCTCGAATGTTCATACGGCGTTCTTCCTTAGCATGGCAGAATGGGAGCACTGCAAAAATGGCCCATACCGGTACCCCTTCTTTACAAAATTTCCCTTCGCTCCGGCAACGCATGTTAAAACCACAAAAAACAGCAGACAGACGATCACATGAATCATTATTCGGTCCGTCGGAGTGATTTTTCGGTTTAGCTCGGAACTCTCCGACAGCACTAAACGACGCGAGCCAATTTCGAGCCTTCATTTTCCGTCGAGTGTAAGATCGTTCGGTTTCGGAATCGGTGCTGTGCGGTGAAAATGAAAACGGTTTTCGACCTGATTAAGCGGAGGCGCATAATAACGCGTGCCTCCCGGTTCCCGGCGAAAAGACCGCAATTTTAATTAGAAACGAATTTATTATTTTAACCGCGTCCATAACCGTCAAAGCCGCGTCGAGTTCGGACAGCGCTGCGGGTTTTCACCCGTAAATCACCGGCGAAGCCCATCTTTGACCTTGATCAAACCTCCTACGGTTGCCCAACTTCGCATCTAAATACACACCCTACACAGTCTAACACAGTCTATAGCCGGCCTAAAATGCGACTGTACGGCATCCTTTTCGTAACCCTGGGGAGAAATATTTTTTACCGTGGGAGGAAAACTTTTTTGCGAGGGGAGAAACTTTTTGTGCGAGGGGGAACTTTTTCTACGGGGGGAGAAATTTTTTTTGCGAGGGGGAAAAACTTTTTACAGGGGAGGAGAAAAAGTTTATATCTAAGAAAAGCTCCTCCCCTCATAAAAAAGTTTTCCTCCCACGGTTAATAATATTTCTCCCCCATGGTTACGGTAATGATGCCATACGATCGTTCTCATAAGATAGGACTTTACTACGCAAGAGCCTAAAGTTCTTGGTAATAGATCATAAGGGAGCTCTCTTCAAAAATGTTGATCCTAGCTTTACGGGCCAAATTTCAACGTATTACCGATCCGGGCCCTTTCTTACCCTTCTTATTAAAGGCCTGTGGGCCTATTTTGAATTTTAAGGGGTCAATTTGAGTGAAATTTGTCATACCTCCCAATTCGAATGCAATTCCATCGCAATCCGGACGGGAATCCCAAATTTGAGGATCGGACCCCCTCACTTCTCACCTCCAAAGGAGTGTTGGGGGGGGGGGGATGGTCGCCAGGACCATGCAATTCGGATTCATCCCCGTGGTCCCAGACTTTGTGCAACCTAAAAAAAAACAACGGAGAAACCGCCTGGTAAGGGTGGTTTAGGACACTCCCGTACAGTGATTTTCCGACCAGATTGTGTGAAAAAAATTCCTCTGAGCCTAAAAAACTAAAAACGTTTGCATAAAAAATATTTTCGGAAATGCAAAATAATATGGGTTTTGCGGATCATTTTCAGTATACAGACCCTCCATCCTTCACAAAGTTAACTCCATTTTTTTAAACGTTGCCCGATTAAATTTAGTTGACAACGCTCCAAGTGAAGCTTGTAATCCAGGGGTCACTGCGCTGTACCGATGGTGGCGCCAGAAGCTCCGTACGAGATGCTCCTCATCCGGTCGTCAATAATGCATCTGCGACGTTTTTTTTTTTCTTTTTCCCGCCCATTTTATTCACTTTATTGGGTCGGTATCACTGCACGCTCATCGGTGACCCAACTCCAGGAATAATTAAACAGTTTCATAGGATCACGATTTCACTTTCCTTTGCTTGTACGTTTCCTGCAGTCGGTCTTGTCCTGTGTCCCGCGCGCCCCTCCGCCCCATCGTTTCGTGGAGCCTATCGCTGGAATATTTTATCATTTATTCAATTACATGACTGAATAATAGCGCCCGGCAATGTTCCCGGTCTCTCTCGGCTCTTACAAGTCCCCCTCACATGCTTACGGGATTCTGGTCGTCGATCGTTCGTGGTTATGTAAGAAAAATATAAATGACCCAGACGATCGATTCCATCGCAACGACCTTTCGTGCTTCTCTTCCTTTCCAGGAATAAGCGTTTCAAAATATCCGGAAAGGATTCTTTAATAGGGATAAGCATGCAGTCCGTTGGGACCCGTCTTAAATCATGCATGGATACACATTTTTACGAAGTAGCCCGAGACAATGGTAACATGGAAAAAAAACAATGGGAAAACCGGAAAACAAAGCTAAAATACAATGCTAATAATAAACCCGAGACGTTTCGACACAAAACCAAGTCATTTTCAGTCGGAAAATAATCTAAAAATTAGAAAATATCTGAGAAAAAACCTGAAACCTAAATGTTGGTGGCCAAGATGCGAGAATAAAAAACCTTAAAAAAACCAACAGGTCTCAGGTTTTTCTTCGATATGTTTTAATTTTTAGTTTCTTTTCCGGACTGAAATTGACTCAGTTTTGAGACAAAACGTCTCATGGTATTTTTATCTTTATACTTTAGTCTTGTTTCCCGTTTTTCTCCCGTTAAATAACGCATCTACGCAACAGTTCCGATCGGAGAGTGCGTATCTACATCACAACTTCCAGCATATTATCTTTTTTATAGTTTTCTTTTTTCCTATCGCGAGGAGCGCGTCGTGGAAAACGTAGCTCCGGAAAATTATCCACGTCCCCAAATTCTCCTGCCCCGGACACGGGATAACAATTTGTGTATAATTTAAATCCCTATGCTCTCACAGTGGCATTCGTACTCTAATTAAAATCGCCCAAAATAAAACGACGACTCCTCCGAGGTTGAATCGAGCGAATGCGTGCGGACCGTGGTTCATGAGATGTACAAATGGACGTATTTCTATCAAACGGAACTATGTTCATTAAGACATGAGCCCTGAGACCCATAAGGATAAGTGTATAACAGGGCTCACGTCAAAATGCACATAGTTCCGTTTGATAGAAATACGTCCAAATAAGTAATTAGCCCTTAAATTACCCGAGGATGATTGTTACACGATCAATCAAAAATAATATTTTTTAGCATGTTAACAGCCGCGAGGCGGCCAAAGGCCACTATTTATTTTAAAATATTCGCTTCTTGTTCGTGGAAACCTCGATCGGTCGAAGAGGACACTACAACTAAATGGAGTCTCCAGGAAATCGTGCGCCGTAAAAAACTGATAGTAAACATGTGAAACGGTTGAAATATAGTGGTTATAATACGCCTCAATTGCTTGAATAGGGAGATCATGACAAAGAATGAACGATTCCGATACCAGTTGTCGTGTATTGTTGTTTTCCTCCTGGTTTTAAAGACATGATTTTTCTCTTGGTAGAGGAGCAACCCCTCTGGCCAGACTCGAGCAAAGGCAAAGCTAAAAAGCTGAACTGCGGCGGATGCTGGAATTTACGAAGAGGAGGAAAGGGAGAGGAAGAGGGAGAGGAAGAGGGAGAGGAAGAGGAAGAGATCGAGGTGATCCTAAGATCATAATCTACCGATGTTCTAGCTTCATTACATCTACCATCGTAAAACAATCGACAACACGCGGCCGAAGTTGGCGAATCGACTAGGAAAAACGTCCATATTACAAACAAAATATATTTGTGGAAAGCTGTACAAAAGCAACAATAAGTGACACCAATGTTAGTGCCCATATCAGAGATATGTTCCTCTCGTTGCCATAGATGAAAATCTCGTAATTATCACTAGATTAAAAGTCCAATCAAATTAAAAAAAGTTTGTTGCGTTTTAGGCCCCTGAACAAAATGATCAAGTACATGCACTCACACTGTCAAAAGAAAAGCTTCGGTGAAATTTCTGGTCCGAAGGCTATCTTTTCGACTACATTTGACAAAATTTTTACGATAGAGTTTACTTAAGACAGTTGAAAAAGTTTTAGTAATGCCGGTGAGTATATTATGCCGATTTGAAATCAATATTACGATGAATTTCAGTCGCAATAGTGTCTTGAATAAAAAGTGTACAGTAATAGTAAGAGTGGTAGAGTAATAGTGTACATGAAGAAAAAGAACTCATGGCTTTTGTCTAACTTTAGATCCAACCTATATAACTAGTCACATTCTAACTTCCGCAAGTAACTTACGCTGACTTAACATCTGAAACAACATTATCTCATCAATCAACGAAATATTTTACTTTAATTATTATAATTTCAATAAGTAAAAAATATGAAGTGTATGATACTAGAGTACATATACGGGGAGAGTACGGACTTATAGGTAATTTTGAAGTTAGATCATGGAGCTTTTAGGGCCCAAAAGGGCAGCAAACCTATGAATTCAAATTATCCAGATCGATTCATTATTACAATTGTTATGACCCGTCGTTTGTAAAGCACGTATTTGACTTAGTTTTTGCATAAATTCACTAATTTTTGCCGAAAAACGCTCATTGATGCACATTCTCGGACATCTTGTTTCGAAAATGGAATCTGAAGATTGGCAGTAACATTTTTTGTGATGAAAGATTGGCTGCCCTTGGTTGGGCCCTAATAGCTCCATATTTCGACATGTCCGTACTCTCTCTTGGACGTATATTTATGCTAAAATGAACCAGTTCTCCCAAATCCCGGAACTAGTTCCGAATTCCGGAACTTTAGAGTTTTTTCTAAATTTTTCCCGGAACTTATAAAATTCCCGAAATGTTCCGGATCTTTTGAATTTTCCGGAACTTTTGAAAAAATCTAAAGGGAATCCCGGAACTTTTGACGGTCATGGAGTGGGAGAAATTGGAACAATAAAGTTCCGAATCCCGGAACTTTTGACGGACATGAAATAGGAGCACTAAAATAAACTATATGTGCATAGAATTTGCATTTGACATAGTTCCTTTCAGCATAAATACGTCCTCTTTATAGGTACTCTATAGTCTATATGATACCCTTCAAAATCTCAACTGCATAGGTGAACACTGATGTCAGATACTAGTGTCAGAAAAGTGGCTCTCTCGGAGAAAAGCGAATACTTTGGCACTGTTTTGCAACATCGCTCGGGGACTTGGATATTGTTTGAACACGCGCATGCGCCCGACGCTTGGATTAGCTCGTGACGCCGCGACGATTTTCGTGATTGCGTCATTGCCAAACGAAGCGGGATAATACCAGCTTCGTGTGGGACTTGAAATGACAATGAACCCGACGTGGTGATCCCGCTTCTTATTGGTATTTTCCCTTGGTCCTCCTCGGATTGACCTTTGCGGCATGCAAAGTGCAAACTTCAGTAATGGGAGTTTTCGTGTAAAATGAGACTGGCCTTGCTAACTTTTCGCGGTTCAAGAGTCTTCTCTTCGGATCTGAACGTCGCACAGTGGATCGAGTCGATAGGAGAGGTCGGCAGAGGCGGATCCAGCAATTAGGCAACACCGGATTTCCTCCATTTAAACCTATGCTAAATAATCGATTCTTGTTGGAGCACCTGGCCCCCTAAGAATCGATACATTTTCATAGGTTTAAATGGAGAAAAGACAGTGTTGCCAAATTGCTGAATCCGCCAATGGAGGTCGGGCAACATTTGGAAACTTTAAACGCTTATAACTCCGTTTGTACAAAACTATGAAGTTCTAAAAGTGGTTCCATTGGTTTCCTCGTGAAATTTTATCATAGAGGCATTCCTCAAAATTGAAAATGTGACAAATTAAAGATCAAAATTTGCAGTTTTAGCTAAAAATTTCATGTTCGACCTCTCTGATTGACTCGATCCACTGTGCGACGCCTCTCTAGCGTAAGAGTGTATCTCAATTTCCACGTGAGCCCTGCGGGCCGATTATTGAAATTTATAGACAAAGCTATAGACAAAGACGACAAAAGGGATTTGGAGGGATCCTATTGGTGGAAGCAGGTGGTGGCAATGGACATAGGACGTAGGTAATGGACTAACTAACGGCAACCCACTAAAGACCCGACAGTTAGTCCATCATTTTCTTCCTTAGTCTATAAGAACCAACCATGTCAACCAATAAGATCGCTCCATACTCCCATGTCTTCTTTGTCTATAGCTTTGTCCATCAATTTCAATAATCGCCCGCTGCTCCTCGTATAACTGTAGGCTTTCGGAGCTCGTGTGAAATAGAGATACGCCCTTACAGCCTTGCATCAGAGGAGCGACGTACAAATGGACTGCATTTTGCAATTTGGAACTATAGATTCTGGCTCACCTGAAAAAACACTTACGTGCGCAGGGAAACTAATGGCACATACGTTGTTTTTAAACCGGGCCAGAATTCATAGTTCCTAATTGCAAAATGTAGTCCAAATGTCATTGAGAATCGCGGTGAGAGAATTGCATTAGACGACTGCAGTGGCGATTCCAGCAAGTTCGCAACACTGTTAATACTCTAATTAAATCCATTGGATATATGGATTCTTCGTGAAACATCATCTATATTATACACACGCGGTGAAAACAATAGGTTCGGTCCAAAACGAACTCTGAAATTTTTTGGTTCAGCTTACCGAATTCGGTCCCTAAAGCGGAGAGCTTTGTTTCCTGAACCCATAAAAGATTCATGCCGGATAGTAAGCAATTCGTAGCCGAAGATATTGTAAGAGGAAGTTGTATAGAATCAGCCCGAAGTGTAAGCGATTTAGCTATAGTTCTTTGGGATGATTCTATTCAACTCGCTCTTAGATTTTTTTTAAAAAAAGTAGCACATCTGTATACAGACTTTGCGCAATAGACTGACTGGAAGAAACTAGGCAACGTAGTGAGATTTCGAGACTCGCCTTACCTTAAACTTACACCCTCTCCGAGAAGTCAATACGTGAACGTGTGGAATGAGGTATAGTACATAATGCCGGAGCGAAAACACCGAATTCCGTGGTGTCGAAAGCTTAGCCGTAAATCCTGCAAAGTTCAAACATCCCGCGAGGAGTAAAAATAAAAAATAATTACTTGCAACGCAAGAATAAAAATAAATACACGAAGGACGACGCTGGGAAGAAAGGAGAAAGCGGGGCGGGCGGCAGGCAGGGGGTGAATAACGGCCGAGTAGTGAGGAAGTAAATGAGACAATTTGTATGTCTGTGATGACACCCAGTCTATATCCTACCCTTCAATGTCATTAGTTTCAAATAGGGGTTGAAAATCAAGATAAATGTCCGCTGATCGCACAGCGCCCTTTACTCCCCGGCGTGCACTCCGGAAGATTTTTTCTGTAAATATTTTATTATTATTTTTTCCCTTTCCTTTTCCTTTCGTCTCGGCTCCTTTGGTAGCCTTTCCCCTTCTGCAGTTGCAGCGCACGCTTTTCCACGGTCGAGGCTACTTTCTTCTAAATTAACCGGTAAGTTTTTTCCCCATCTTCCCCTCCTCCCCCGCGCCCCAGCGCGCCCATCATTACGCGGGACTATTAAAAGTCTTCCGAGGTAGGCGCTCTAATAGGCGGTAATAATTCCAAGGCTGATTCCTTTTTATCAGCTCCTCACTTTTCCAAGTTTCGCTACTTTGAATATTGCCACCCTTAATTACGTTCACGGGGCCCGCTCGGGTCTTTTGTGCGTTCCGAGGGTGACTTTGCCCGCCCGGTCAGCGACATTCGCCGCCGATAACGTTACAGATAATGTAAATTAATTCCCCCTGAGACAGAGGGGAATGGGATCAAAAATTTAAGACATCTTCCACCGTTCCCCTCTGCGTCCCTCTCAGATCTAGCTGAAGCGGGGAGACGACGAAAATAATTTTAAACAAAGAAAAAAAGAAAAAAATGCTGGCTCGAGTAATTTACATGAGCCTTTAACGACGCGTAATCTGTAATTTTGATGCTTGGCGTACTTTATTTCATTTTGTTCCCCCAAAGCGGAAATACGCTTGTAACGTTAACAATATCCATTGCTATCATAAGCCAGCCTTACATGGCTTTGAATTTCACAATCTGAAATATGGTGATATCGACCATTATGTAGCGTTTAGGTATAATACTCTGTGCTATAGGCTATTCAACACTTGGATTTTTACCTGCTGAATCTGGGTTTAATTCCACCAGTCTGCGCCCTGTTTTTACGGGTTTGAAGTCCTTCAAACTAAAATGGGCAATAACCGGAAAACCAAATGAAAATAAGTAAACGGAAAGTTTGTGTTATATCTCATGTTAACACATGAGTTGTTTTTTTTCTCTATGTGTTCAAGTATCATTCATTTAACAAAAAGCAAGTCAAAACGGCGAAACGTTTCAAATTCAAATATATGAGCCATATACCTCATGATATTTCCCCATAGCCTACGAATGCGACCGATCATTTCATGGCATTTTGCTTTGTTTAGTTATTCAACACTCAATTTACTTTGCCTCATAGTTGTTTCATAAAACAAAGATACCAGTCCCAAGACACATGAATTTAATGTTTGCAAGTTGTGTTCATGATGAGCTACCATGTCCTGCTAAGTTTTCTCTTCATTTTCTTTATAAATTCCAAAATTTAAAAATATCGTTATGCACGTTATTCAAAGTGTAATCCAAGCAACCCATTTGTGACTGATGCTTTGCAATTGAAACTACACGTGATGTTGCATTGTGCTAGACAGTGATAGCAAATGTTGTCTCCTTTGGACAACTACACGGAAAAAAATTAAATTGCTGATTCAACAATTCAATTGCTATAAACAGTGAGTGCAATGTTTCAATATAGATTTTACAACAAAAAAATGCTACTTTAACCACCCCCGTGGTTAAATTAGTTTACAATGTGGTTAGAGTAGCATTTTTTTGTTGTAAAATCTACGTTGAAACATTGCAATCACTGTTTTTAGCAATTGAATTGTTGAATCAGCAATTTATTTTTTTCCGTGTATTCGCTGCTTGATGATAATATTGTGGTTAGTCATCAGTTCAGTAAAAAAGTAGATACGTTTCCATGGCGTGTAAAAACTTCCAATCGTTCTGTTGAGATCCGAAAAACAATAAAACAAGAGCATCCAAAGGGTTGATAGTCATTTTCCACCGGAGGGACACGCATGCAATGACCGTTACCATTAATTTCAGTTGCCGGTAGAATCCACCAATTACCGGGTTAGCGGCCAGCCATGACCGGGTCAGTGTTCCACAACGAGCCACTGATAAGTACACATTTTTTGTCTATCCTTCCTCCGGGCAAGGGAAAGGAACAAGCTAGACGAGGACAGGAAATGGAAACTTTGAGGAGGTAAAAACCAGCTTTGCCGTTTAGTTTGTAATCATATCCAGTGTCACATAGGATGAGTAGTCTTTTCTTGTGAAACTCGGCAACTCTGGTGGGTACGTTAAGGTGTGTAGAAGCGGGGTAATGCGGGCCATAGTCGCGAGTCCTCCTGATTGGTTCGCCGTCATTTTTCAGCTGTTAAAAAGGAGGCGGAATCCAGCCCTCGCCCCGGCCGCGCGAACAATAGGCACCGGTTATCATAGGCGGGATTCCAGAACCGGATGTTATTTTTTTCTCCGCGTTTCCGGGCAGCGGCAATTAAGAGAACTAGGCCTGCTCATTGGCGTCCCGCACATTTACATATGTTCGCGGGAATGGAGGTAGCCGCGGGCACCTCCCCCTGGTTCCGAGGCGGTGCGTCTCAAACATGTCGGCCGATCCTCATGAGCCGAGTGGAAACAGTCGAAGAGAGGGAATTCAACAACCTGAACTGCGGGCTGATTCTTGGATTTGATGGACAAAGCTATAGACAAAGAGGACATAAGCAGTGGCGTGGCGTGAATGATCGATTATCGATATTTCTCCATTTGAGGCTGTAGTCAAGAATCGATTATCAAGGTGTTCGCTGCAAACACCCTGATAATCGATCCTTTTCCATAGATTTAAATGGCAAATCAATCGATATATTGCAAAGCACGCCACGCCACTGGACATAAGGAGTACGGAGCAATCCTATTGGTTGAAATGGGTGGTTCTTATAGACTGAGGGAAAAAATTATAGACTAACTAAAGGGTATACGAAACAAGAGTACTTTTTCTTGTCCATGTTTTTAAGAGTCCAGCCTCTAGATCCAAGCGACTTTTTCTTCCAAAGTTCGATATGATAAATGTCTGGTCTATATTTTCTCAAGACCACTCACTAGAAACAAATAAATTTTGTTTAAGCCATACAAAACACTAAAAATGGTAAGAACAGTGTTCGCATTGACGATTCTCATCGCCGAGGTGGAGCCAAGCGAAGGCCGAGCAGCAACAGTGAGTAGAAGAGGAGCTGGGAGCTGGGACCCCCATCGAGTCTGCCACTCCATTGATACCAATTTGCCCTAAAATTATAGTACTTTATACAAGCATTGGCCCTTTCATAGGTTGCGTTGCTTGTTAAATTCAATGCTCTAATTTTGAAGAGCAAAAGTTGTCTTATTCATATTTTCAAACATGGGGAATAGAAAGCCAAGTAAACACCTTCAACACTGGTTCCATTTTTGTACTGTTTTGTACATGATAAAAAGTTACATTTTCGCACGTTGTCCACGATGTTTCGTGATAACGCTCATAAACAGACAACAAAAATTTGTGTATCGTAGGATGTCAAATCGAGGTATTCTTCACACACACACACACACACCCTCTCACACACACACACACACCCTCACACACACACACACACACACAAAAAGAGAAAAAAACGGCCCGGTCTGTGAACCATACTAAGGTATATATGCCATCACTAAGGTATAATGGTCATTAAGGTACTAAGGTAGCACTAAGGTATATATTATATACCACTTTTAGTGGTGTTCCATATGAACCACTAAATGGTTATAGAAGCCATAGATTTTTCTCAGTGTACAATATCGCTTACGTCTGGCAACGATGATCGATTGTGATTTATTTCCAGATCGACCACGAGATCGACAATCAATCAAATCATACACGATCATTAGCGATTAGAGTATTTATCATAATCCCAATTCTACGGGTTGTCATTTTTCATGCTCTGAGTGCAACTGCCTCTCCTACCCGCCGCAAAAACCACTACAGTCCTCATTTGACTAACGGTTCGTTTGCGCTGGAGCCTAAAAAGTCCCACTTAAGTGATCTGCTTCTCATTTAAAGCCATCGGCTTCCTGCCCGCTCCCACGCACGCAGCGCTTGTGTATTTAAGGGTCAGTGGGCAATGCTCAAAAAAATTCTACCTTATGGAAATTAAAATTC
>NC_092794.1:72000922-72021750 GCF_918797505.1 Bemisia tabaci
GAACTACATTTTCTAGCTTATCCGTAAAAAAACACCTGTGTGCATAGGGAAAATAATGCTAAATACGTAGTTTCTAAACCGAGTCAGAGATTTTAGTTTCTGATTGCGAAATGTAGTCCAATTTGTACTTATTCTTCTTTGAGAGGTCTCAATTGATCTGGGTAACGCTGTACATACCATAACATGGTTGTATATCGCGATTTTCAACTTTCATCTTCAAATATGACTGTACACAGCAAATGCAATCAATGCAGCATGCATGCATAATTTATTTATTTATTTATTTTTTTTGGCTAGCAACACAGCTTGCAAAAAAGCGTATTCTTCGACGAAAATAAGGGACAGCGATCCTTCGTATCGGCAAGATTTCGTCACCTTCCAGGCAAAGTATCACAAGCGCCATGCGACGTTTAAAAATTTCCGCCGCCATTTTATTTCTTTACTGAGAAATTTTTGGTTGAATCTGTTCGGAAATTTCACTGAATTTTATTGGCAGCACAAAGAAAATTCAGTGAAATTTTCGGACAGCTTCGTTGAACAATTTCTCTGTAAAAAAATAAAATGGCGGCGAAAATTTTTAAACGTCGCATGGCGCTTGTGATACTTTGCCTGGAAAGTGACGATTTAAAAGCGAAAGTATCTAAGGATCAAAAGAGCATTATCACGGCGTTGACCATTAAGCTCGGATCTAGATGGTTGATGATATGCGTTAATGCAGACTGATGAAGAGACGAGCTAAAACTTGGTCTCATCCCGGGGTGCGGCTCAAAGGGCTCCAAGGTTGCTGCCGAGTCAAGCATGAGGCGCATAAGTGATAATTAAGACTTATGACCGTTGATGGGTCTGCGCGGTGACACTCGTGCATGGAAACAATGCCTTAATGAGTGATCCCGGCTCCCGCGACAGCGTCACATTAGCCGTGACGCGGTGATTTCAACCCTTTGCCACTTCCGAGACTGATGAAGGAGCGAGAGGGTTAATTCCACCCCGGGTTTCCATCCGTCGCCCGGCGCGGCGCGGCGCGGCGCGGCGGTCGGAGCTTAAAAATGTAAGCCCTTCGAGTGCGATGTAAAACGCCAAACCAGACTAATCTGTCATAACAAAATCCATCTGACGTTTAATCGGCGTGAAGAGATGAAGTCAGCCGGAAATCAAATTTGCTAAAAGCTTTCCCACCCCCGGCTTCCGGCCCCGCGGCACCAGCTTCTCGCGGCGTTACTTTGAAAAATGTTTTGGGAACGGTTTCATTCACACGAGTGGTCGATTGTAGCCGGGTTTCCCCGCTGAAAGACTTGCACAGAATAAGGGTGGAAATCTTTTATTGCGGTTTCTTTGGGGCTCCACTGTCGGGAGTAGTTTCGCCCTGTATTTGGATGTATTGGACGTACTTCTATCAAACGGAACTATGTGCATTTTGACGTGAGCCCTGTTATGCATTTATTCTTAGGGGCCGCAGGGCTCATGTCTCAGTGCACATAGTTCCGTTTGATAGAAACACGTCGTATTTATGCTAAAAGGAACTATGTGCATAGGGTTTGCGTGAGACATAGTTCCTTTTAGCATAAATACGTCCATTTGAGAATTTGGGTTTATAGATTCGAGGATCTTTCCCGGTGGCACGGGCACGGCGAGTCAGGCTTTGCGATGATTCGATTAATCGATGAATTGATTGATCAATGAATCGATTGATCGATGAATCGATTGGTCTTTCATTAAAATCTATGCAGAAGGATCGATCAGCAGGGTGTGTCGAACGAACACCTGTCGAACCACCATCGAACCTCGTTGTCGTTCCGGAAACCTTTCGTGTAAGCCAAATCAAACCTGATGCTCAAAACTTGTCTAGCAGGAAAGACTCTGATATTTGCAAGTAAATTTTTCTTGAACAAATCTTGAATACAAATAACTGATCAACTGCAAAAAGTAATTGCGGGGAAAATTCGCTTAAAATGTTTTAACTTCGATTCACATTTATCTTTGGCCAACTTAAGTTCTCGGTTGCGTTCGGTAGTGATTCTCTTTTGAATCTTAGAATCTTAGTAGGAACCGAGAATTTTTACACCGGGACCGAAATTATGTTTTGACGAGAAAGGTAAACTGTGAGATCAAAGTTCAGTCACCTAAACTGAAAAATTTTGCGGATCATGAATCGAAGTTCAGCTAGGTACCTAATTTAGAGGAGGTTTTTCTATATATGTTGGTAAAAACGCATTCATGTACATACTTAGTATAATAATATTTGGTATTTTCAAAAAGAAAGACATGCACAATGAAATCAAGAGGGAGAACAAGACCGCGCAGCAGTGGCGTGGCGTGAATTGCGATACATCGATTGTTATGCCATTTAAACCTATGGCAAAGAATCGATTATTAAGGTGTTCGCTGCGAACACCCTGTTTATCGATCCTTTTCCATAGGTTTAAATGGCATAACAATCGATATATCGCAATTCACGCCACGCCACTGCTGCGCAGTTCAGGAAAGAGACATAGGGCAAAAAGACTTCATGAAATAAGATCAATCAACCAGAAATGTTTACTTCCAAATCGTAACAAAACTAATTTGTTCGTTGATATCATCAAATCGGTACACCCATCAGTTGTCTGTGCTTTTATTCACATGTCACCATTTTCTAGACAAGCCTAGACTGCTGGACTCGGGGAGAAATTTAAACTCCTAAACCGGTAACACCCTTTTCTGTTTCAACCAAAAAGGGTTACCTAAGTAAATACTACAAGGAAGTGGTCGCAAATTTCCCCCACGTGGCATGCGGAGGGATCATATTGACCAACTTGGTATTATTTTCACACTGTATTCAATGTATACCTCTCTTCATTAACCAGCACCTGCTCGGATTCAACCCTGAGGCCATGGAGCGGGTTAAGGTAGCCGCGGGGTACACGTATACAACATGTACTATGAACACGGAAACATGACTGAAAACTGACAATTTCATCGACCTGATGGTTCCGAACATTAAACAATACTCACCTGCGTCAGTCTTGCTCACAATAAAATTGATAACTAATAACAACTTAACTCAAAATCGCATTCATGGTGTATCGGTCACAAATGGATCCCAACGGAACATCATTCTGCCGTGCTAAGGAAGAACGCCGTATGAACATTCGAGAGTTGCCTAATTTCCCTTGATAGAACTTGTATTTTTGACGACATTCGTGCACATTTTTCTTTGAATTTTCAGATATTTTAGATTAAATTGCGTACGGAATTGTCTAAAAATTTAAAGAAAAAAAATATTCACATTTTTCCCTGTATATTTGGTTTTAATCGAAGAAAATTTGGCAACGTCTGAAGACTCATACGGCGTTTTTCCTTAGTACGGCAGCATAAGACGCATTCATACTGAGAGGACCTACCGTAGAAATAAAATAAAATAAAATAAGAGAAACCAAATGCATATGGCAACGGAACAATGGTGCGTAACTGCAAACTGACGATTTTATAGGATGAAGAAAAAACTTCACCATTATTTTAATTTTAGGTATCGTTTGCAATTTTTCTATACTGAATGCATTAAGATGTGCCTTGCCTGCATCCTCATAGAAAATTACGTCGCGCTTTTTTGCCTCCCCCCCTCTCCTAAAATTTGCATTTTAGGGTGAATTTTGGGTAAAAAAAGTGTCATCTCTAGGATTTATTTTCAAATCAAATTTTGGACAAATCTATGCTACACGCCTAATCTAACGTTACTTAACGCAGCCCTGTACACGTATGCTCCTTCTCCTGTAACGCATCTATAATGAAGTCACAAGCCCCACCCTCTAGGGTGTTACGTATTTTATGAACGACCCCCGATGAAATACATCAGCTCCCAGGGAAAGATGCTCGGCCCAACAAAATTACTTTGCGAGTTTATCTAAGACATCTGAGGAGGCAGGGTGGTGAATGAATCATGTTTCTGATGTAACAGGAGCACGCGGCAGGGGCTGCGGCGCGCATTCTCCGAGCAAACAAATCTTGAAAAAGTGATCGAGTTAAGCCCCTCGAAGGAGCTTTTTCCCCCCACCCCCGGACGTGGAAAGGGGTGGTAGCAACCCCTCGCCCACATACGGGCTCGACAGCAGATATGCGTAGACGGAGGTGCTCTTCGGCCGCGGCTCTTGTATCGTATCTGCGAGTGTCATTTGATATTCATGTCAATACGGGGATGCACCTCACGCATACTGATTGGCGCATCACTATAATATACGGTGGTTCTATCCGTGTAAACCCTTGCTTCAACCGCGCAGCTGGTGCACTTCCAACGAGACCGCACCCGCGTCCCCCTTCCTATTTAAACCCCCCCCCCCCCCCACGTCCCTTGCCGCCATCAACTAACCGAAAAATGGCCATGGAATATGAACTGAGTGGTGAGTCACAGTGTTTCACGAGTGAGTCACCTCGATCTTCAATACTGATCATATTTTGAAACTTGGTGAGGTTTCAATCCCCTGAAGATTTAAATTGATTTTTTCCCCACTTCCATTACCAAAATATCAGTTGGACGGAAAAACAACAAAAACAGAACCAGAATATTAGTAAAGCTATGTCCTTCGCAAAACGCAGGTGTTCCTTCGATAGTTTAATTTTGGAATAGTTTTCTAGGAGTTTTTTCTCTGATTTTCCTATTTGATAAAGTATGTGCTTACACACAGAATCTAAAACTGAGGGTATTTCATTCCATACGTACCGCCCTCTTGCTGTGATAAAAATAACATGGATAATATGATAGTGTGTCAAAGTGTGTGAAGGATTCCAGAAGGACTCCAGAACTGAGTAAAGTTTCTAGAGTCAAGTTTTCGGCAAGAGTTAAAAGGGGGAAAAAATTATCTACTTTTGAAAAAAACATCACGTCCACGCTCCGTTCATCAGAGTCTCGAACATTAATGACACTCTTTTTTGTACCGTCCTGATTTCATGTGAACATGTTGCTTGAAATAGGAAGTCATCGGGCTCCTACTTTTTCTTCTAGTGGTGACGTATTGATGATCCTGTACTCCATCCACAGCCTTACCCTTGTTTTGGGACAAGGGCAGCAGCAGCAGCTCTACTCCATCATGGGAACCAATTTTGAAGACTGGGATGATGATGCTTCTGATGACAAATTAACTTTAAATTGGCGTTGCAAATCTGTGCAGCTAATGACTGAGTTCCTCCCTCTCGATGAAATTGATAGTCCCGAAATGTTCCTTTGCGTTCTCCGAAACTTTTGGAAATATCTAAAAAGAATCCCAGAACTTTTGACGGTCATGAAGTGAGAGAAATTGGAACAAAAAAGTGCCGAATCCCGGAGTTTTTGACGGACATGGAATCCTGCCGTGCTAGGGAAGAACGCCGTATGAGCCTTCAGACGTTGCCAAGTTTCCTCCAATAAAAACCGAATTTACAGGGGAAATTGCGAATATTATTTTCCAAAAAAATTTGACAATTTTATACGCAATTTAATCTAAAATATCTGGAAATTTCAAGGAAAAATATGCATAAATGATGTCAAAAATACATCTTTTAACAAGGGAAATTTGGCAACTCTCGAATGTTCATACGGCGTTCTTCCTTAGGATGGCAGAATGGGAGCACTGCAAAAATGGCCCATACCGGTACCCCTTCTTTACAAAATTTCCCTTCGCTCCGGCAACGCATGTTAAAACCACAAAAAACAGCAGACAGACGATCACATGAATCATTATTCGGTCCGTCGGAGTGATTTTTCGGTTTATCTCGGAACTCTCCGACAGCACTAAACGACGCGAGCCAATTTCGAGCCTTCATTTTCCGTCGAGTGTATAAGACCGTTCGGTTTCGGAATCGGTGCTGTGCGGTGAAAATGAAAACGGTTTTCGACCTGATTAAGCGGAGGCGCATAATAACGCGTGCCTCCCGGTTCCCGGCGAAAAGACCGCAATTTTAATTAGAAACGAATTTATTATTTTAACCGCGTCCATAACCGTCAAAGCCGCGACGAGTTCGGACGGCGCTGCGGGTTTTCACCCGTAAATCACCGGCGAAGCCCATCTTTGACCTTGATCAAACCTCCTACGGTTGCCCAACTTCGCATCTAAATACACACCCTACACAGTCTAACACAGTCTATAGCCGGCCTAAAATGCGACTGTACGGCATCCTTTTCGTAACCCTGGGGAGAAATATTTTTTACCGTGGGAGGAAAACTTTTTTGCGAGGGGAGAAACTTTTTGTGCGAGGGGGAACTTTTTCTACGGGGGGAGAAATTTTTTTTGCGAGGGGGAAAAACTTTGTACATGGGAAGAGAAAAAGTTTATATCGAAAAGCTCCTTCCCTCATAAAAAAGTTTTCCTCCCACGGTTAATAATATTTCTCCCCCATGGTTACGGTAGTGATGCCATAAGACCGTTCTCATAAGATAGGACTTTACCACCCAAGAACCTAAAATTCTTGGTAATAGATCATAAGGGAGCTCTCTTCAAAAATGTTAATCCTAGCTTTACCGGCCAAATTTCAACGTATTACGAATCCGGGCCCTTTCTGACCCTTCTTAATAAAGGCCTGTGGGCCCATTTTGAATTTTAAGGCGTCAATTTGAGTGAAATTTGTCATACCTCCCAATTCGAATGCAATTCCATCGCAATCCGGACGGGAATCCCAAATTTGAGGATCGGACCCCCTCACTTCTTACCTCCAAAGGGGCGTTGGGGGGGGGGGGGGTCGCCAGGACCATGCAATTCGGATTCATCCCCGTGGTCTCAGACTTTGTGCAACCTAAAAAAAACAACGGAGAAACCGCCTGGTAAGGGTGGTTTAGGACACTCCCGTACAGTGATTTTCCGACCAGATTGTGTGAAAAAAATTCCTCTGAGCCTAAAAAACTAAAAATGTTCGCACAAAAAATATTTTCGGAAATGCAAAAGAATATGGGTTTTGCGGATCGTTTTCAGTATACAGACCCTCCTTCCTTCACAAAGTTAACTCAATTTTTTCAAACGTTGCCCGATTAAATTTAGTTGACAACGCTCTTAGTGAAGCTTGTAATCCAGGGGTCACTGCGCTGTACCGATGGTGGCGCCAGAAGCTCAGTACGAGATGCTCCTCATCCGGTCGTCAATAATGCATCTACGACGGTTTTTTTTTCTCTTTTTCCCGCCCATTTTATTCACTTTATTGGGTCGGTATCACTGCACGCTCATCGGTGACCCAACTCCAGGAATAATTAAACAGTTTCATAGGATCACGATTTCACTTTCCTTTGCTTGTACGTTTCCTGCAGTCGGTCTTGTCCTGTGCCCCGCGCGCCCCTCCGCCCGTCCGTTTCGTGGAGCCTATCGCTGGAATATTTTATCATTTATTCAATTACATGACTGAATAATAGCGCCCGGCAATGTTCCCGGTCTCTCTCGGCTCTTACAAGTCCCCCTCACATGCTTACGGGATTCTGGTCGTCGATCGCTCGTGGTTATGTAAGAAAAATATAAATGACCCAGACGATCGATTCCATCGCAACGACCTTTCGTGCTTCTCTTCCTTTCCAGGAATAAGCGTTTCAAAATATCCGGAAAGGATTCTTTAATAGGGATAAGCATGCAGTCCGCTAGGACCCGTCTTAAATCATGCATAGATACACATTTTTACGAAGTAGCCCGAGACAATGGTAACATGGAAAAAAAAAAAAAAAAAAAAAAAAAAAAAAAAAAAAAAAAAAAAAAAAAAAAAAAAACAATGGGAAAAACGGGAAGCAAATCTAAAATACAATACTAATAAAAAACCCGGGACGTTTCGACTCAAAACCGAGTCACTTTCAGTAGGAAAATAATCTAAAAATTAGATAATATCTAAGAAAAGACCTGAGACCCAAATGTTCGGTGGCCGAGATGTGAGAATAAAAAACCTTTAAAAAACCAACAGGTCTCAGGTTTTTTCTTCGATATTTTTTAATTTGTAGTTTCTTTTCCGGACTGAAATCGACCCAGTTTTGAGTCAAAACGTCTCGGGTATTTTTATTATTGTATTTTAGTCTTGTTTCCCGTTTCTCTCCCGTTAAATCACGCATGAGCGCAACAGTTTCAATCGGAGAGTACGTCATCACAACTTCCAGCATATTATCTTTTTATAGTTTTCTTTTTTCCTATCGCGAGGGGCACGGTATCAACAGGCGCGTCGTGGAAAACATAGCTCCGGAAAATTATCCACGTCCCCAAATTCTCCTGCCCCGGACACGGGATAACGATTTGTGTATAATTTAAATCCCTATGCTCTCACAGTGGCAACCATACTCTAATTAAAATCGCCCAAAATAGAACGACTCCTCCGAAGTTGAATCTACCGAATGCGTGCGGACCGCGGTTCATGAGATGTACAAATGGACGTATTTCTATCAAACGGAACTATGTGCATTAAGATATGAGCCCTGAGACCCATAAGGATATCTGCATAACACGGCTCACGTCATAATGCACATAGTTCCGTTTCATAGAAATACGTCCAAATAAGTAATTAGCCCTTAAATTACCCGAGGATGATTGTTACAAGATCAATCAAAAATAATATTTTTTTAGCATGTTGACGGCCGCGAAGCAGCCAAAGGCCACTCACTATTTATTTTAAAATATTCGCTTCATGTTCGTGGAAAACTCGATCGGTCGAAGAGGACACTACAACTAAATGGAGTCTCCATGAAATCGTGCGCCGTAAAAAACTTATAGTAAACATGTGAAACGGTTGAAATATAGTGGTTATAATACGCCTCAATGGAGAATTTGCAAGGGTCTGAAATTTGATGAATTTCCTGTTTAAATGGAATCCTCTGAGTGAACTGAACACGAAGATACCCTTGATTCATAAATTGAGCGATTATTAGAGGAGATATGACAAAATAACCGATTCTGCTAAAATACATGTGTTTAAATGGGAAATGCCGCCAGATGACGTCACAAGGCGGCGCATTTTCTCACTTTTAAATCAATTTTTCTCCAATTTCCCATGTCAGAAAAAAATTATGAAAAATATTGCGAACTCAGCTCATTAGGCACTTTCAGATGAAGCAATAAAAAAATTGCGTGCAAATTCTCCATTGCTTGAATAGGGAGATCATGACAAAGAATGAACGATTCCGATACCAGTTGTCGTGTATTGTTGTTTTCCTCCTGGTTTTAAAGACATGATTTTTCTCTTGGTAGAGGAGCAACCCCTCTGGCCAGACTCGAGCAAAGGCAAAGCTAAAAAGCTGAACTGCAGCGGATGCTGGAATTTACGAAGGAGAAGGAGAGGAGGGAGAGGAAGAGGGAGAGGAAGAGGAAGAGATCGAGGTGATCCTAAGATCATAATCTACCGATGTTCTAGCTTCATTACATCTACCATCGTAAAACAATCGACAACACGCGGCCGAAGTTGGCGAATCGACTAGAAAAACGTCCATATTACGAACAAAATATATTCGTGGAAAGCTGTACAAAAGCAACAATAAGTGACACCAATGTTAGTGCCCATATCAGAGATATGTTCCTCTCGTTGCCATAGATGAAAATCTCGTAATTATCACTAGATTAAAAGTCCATCCGAATTAAAAAAAAGAAAGAAAAAAAAAGGTTTTTGGGTTTTAGGCCCCTGAATAAAATGATCAAGTACATGCACTTGCACCGTCAAAAGAAAAGCTCCGGTGAAATTTCTGGTCCGGAGGCTATCTTTTTGACTAAATTTGACAAAATTTTTACGATGGAGTTTATTTATGGCAATTAGTTTATCATGCATTACTCTTCGATGGGAAAAAGTTTTAGTATAGAATGCCGGTGGATGTATTATGCCGATTTGAAATCAATATTACGATGAATTTCAGTCGCAGTAGTGTCTTGAATAAAAAGTGTACGGTAATAGTGAGAGTGGTAGAGTAGTAGTGCGTACATGGAGAAAAAGAACTCGTGGCTTTTGTTTAACTTTAGATCCAACCTATATAGCTAGTCTCATTCCAACTTACGCAAGTAACTTACGTTGACTTAAAATCTGAAACAACATTATTTCATCAATCAACGAAATGTTTTACTTTACGTATAATTTCAATAAGTGAAAAAATATGAAGTGTATGATACTAGAGTACATATATGGGGAGAGTACGGACATATACAGAGACAAGAGACCCTCCGCTAGTATCTTGGCCATGGTGGAAGCTTTTACTTTCGGGACTTCAGCATTCTACTGTTGACTTACCTACATGGTTCATGTTCAATAACGTGTTGGCAGTTTTGTTTAGCAAACAAGCCGAAAATGGCTGAAGTTTGGGAAACTTGTTTTGCTCATTACGTCACCCGAAGCTCATCATCCACCATGTGGGTAGGTCAACAGCCGAAATGAGGGTGATGACTGCTGCTCCCTTACAATTGTCCGTAAGGAATTGTTGAATCCCCGAAAGTAAAAGCTTCCACCCGTCGGCAAGAGGCCAGTGGAGGGTCACTTGTCTCTGGACATATAGGTAATTTTGAGGTTAGCTCATGGAGCTTTTAGGGCCCAAAAGAGCAGCCAACCTATGAATTCAAATTATCCAGATTGATTCATTATTACAATTGTTACGACCCGTCGTTTGTAAAGCACGTATTAGACTTAATTTTTGCATTAATTCACTAATTTTTGCGGAAGAAACGCTCATTGATGCACATTCTCGGACATTTTGTTTTGAAAATGGAATCTGAAGATTGGCGGTAAAATTTTTTGTGACAAAAGGTTGGCTGCCCGGAGTTGGACCCTAATAGCTCCACATTTCGACATGTCCGTACTCTCTCTCTTGGACGTATTTATGCTAAAATGAACCATTTCCCGGAACTACTTCCAACTTCTGGCACTTTTGAGTTTTTTCTAAATTTTTTCCCGGAACTCATAAAATTCCCGAAATGTTCCGGATCTTTTCAATTTTCCGGAATTTCTGAAAAAATCTAAAGGGAATCCCGGAACTTTTGACGGTCATGGAGTGGGAGAAATTGGAACAAAAAAGTTCCGAATCCCGGAACTTTTGACGGACATGGAATGAGAGCACTAAAATGAACTATATGTGCATAGGATTTGCATGTGACATAGTTCCTTTCAGCATAAATACGTCCTCTTTATAGGTATTCCATAGTCTATATGATACCTTTCAAAATCTCAACTGCAGAGGTGAACAGTGATGTCAGATACTAGTGTCAGAAAAGTGGCTCTCTCGGAGAAAAACGAATACTTTGGCACTGTTTTGCAACATCGCTCGGGGACTTGGATATTGTTTGAACACGCGCATGCGCCCGACGCTTGGATTAGCTCGTGACGCCGCGACGATTTTCGTGATTGCGTCATTGCCAAACGAAGCGGGATAATACCAGCTTCGTGTGAGACTTGAAATGACAATGAACCCGACGTGGTGATCCCGCTTCTTATTGGTATTTTCCCTTGGTAATCCTCGGATTGACCTTTGCGGCATGCAAAGTGCAAACTTCAGTCATGGGAGTTTTCGTGTAAAATGAGACTGGCCTTGCGAACTTTTCGCGGATCAAGAGTCTTCTCTTCGGATCTGAACGTCGCACAGTGGATCGAGTCGATAGGAGAGGTCGGCAGAGGCGGATCCAGCAATTAGGCAACACCGGATTTCCTCCATTTAAACCTATGCTAAATAATCGATTCTTGTTGGAGCACCTGGCCCCCTAAGAATCGATACATTTTCATAGGTTTAAATGGAGAAAAGACAGTGTTGCCAAATTGCTGAATCCGCCAATGGAGGTCGGACAACAATTGGAAACTTTAGACGCTTATAACTCCGTTTCTACTAAACTATGAAGTTCTAAAAGTGGTTCCGTTGGTTTCCTCGTGAAATTTTATTTTAAAGGCATCCCTCAAAATTGAAAATGTGACAAATTAAAGATCAAAATTTGCAGTTTTAGCTAAAAATTTCATGTTCGACCTCTCTGATTGACTCGATCCACTGTGCGACGCCTCTTTAGCGTAAGAGTGTACCTCAATTTCCACGTGAGCCCTGCGGGCCGATTATTGAAATTTATAGACAAAGCTGTAGACAAAGACGACAAAAGGGATTTGGAGGGATCCTATTGGTGGAAGCAGGTGGTGGCAATGGACATAGGACGTAGGTAATGGACTAACTAACGGCAACCCACTAAAGACCCGACAGTTAGTCCATCATTTTCTTCCTTAGTCTATAAGAACCAACCATGTCAACCAATAAGATCGCTCCATACTCCCCATGTCTTCTTTGTCTATAGCTTTGTCCATCAATTTCAATAATCGCCCCGCTGCTCCTCGTATAACTGTAGAGCTCGGGTGAAATAGAGATACGCCCTTACAGCCTTGCATCAGAGGAACGACGTACAAATGGACTGCATTTTGCAATTTGGAACTATAGATTCTGGCTCACCTGAAAAAACACTTACGTGCGCAGGGAAACTAATGGCACATACGTTGTTTTTAAACCGGGCCAGAATTCATAGTTCCTAATTGCAAAATGTAGTCCAAATGTCATTGAGAATCGCGGTGAGAGAATTGCATCGGACGACTGCAGTGGCGATTCCAGCAAGTTCACAACACTGTTAATACTCCATTTAAATCCATTGGATATATGGATTCTTCGTGAAACATCATCTTCATGATGCACACGCAGTGAAAACAATAGGTTCGGTCCATAACGAACTCTGACATTTTTTGGTTCAGCTTACCGAATTCGGTCCCTAAAGCGGAGAGCTGTGTTTCCTGAACCCATAAAAGATTCGTGCCGGATAGTAAGCAGTTCGTAGCCGAAGATATTGTAAGAGGAAGTTGTATAGAATCAGCCCGAAGTGTAAGCGATTTAGCTATAGTTCTTGGGGATGATTCTATTCAACTCGCTCTTAGATTTTTTTAAAAAAAAGTAGCACATCCGTATACAGACTTTGCGCAATAGACTGACTGGAAGGAACTAGGCAACGTAGTGAGATTTCGAGACTCGCCTTACCTTAAACTTACACCCTCACCGAGAAGTCAATACGTGAACGTGTGGAATGAGGTATAGTACATAATGCCGGAGCGAAAACACCGAATTCCGTGGTGTCGAAAGCTTGGCCGTAAATCCTGCAAAGTTCAAACATCCCGCGAGGAGTAAAAATAAAAAATAATTACTTGCAACGCAAGAATAAAAATAAACAACGAAAGACGGCGCTGGGAAGAAAGGAGAAAGCGGGGCGGGCGGCAGGCAGGGGGTGAATAACGGCCGAGTAGTGAGGAAGTAAATGAGACAATTTGTATGTCTGTGATGACACCCAGTCTATATCCTACCCTTCAATGTCATTAGTTTCAAATAGGGGTTGAAAATCAAGATAAATGTCCGCTGATCGCACAGCGCCCTTTACTCCCCGGCGTGCACTCCGGAAGATTTTTTCTGTAAATATTTTATTATTATTTTTTCCCTTTCCTTTTCCTTTCGTCTCGGCTCCTTTGGTAGGCTTTCCCCTTCTGCAGTTGCAGCGCGCGCTTTTCCACGGTCGCGGCTACTTTCTTCTAAATTAACCGGTAAGTTTTTTCCCCATCTCCCCTTCCTCCCCCGCGCCCCTGCGCGCCCATCATTACGCGGGACTATTAAAAGTCTTCCGAGGTAGGCGCTCTAATAGGCGGTAATAATTCCGAGGCTGATTCCTTTTTATCAGCTCCTCACTTTTCCAAGTTTCGCTACTTTGAATATTGCCACCCTTAATTACGTTCACGGGGCCCGCTCGGGTCTTTTGTGCGTTCCGAGGGTGACTTTGCCTGCCCGGTCAGCGACATTCGCCGCCGATAACGTTACAGATAATGTAAATTAATTCCCCCTGAGACAGAGGGGAATGGGATCAAAAATTTAAGACATCTTCCACCGTTCCCCTCTGCGTCCCTCTCAGATCTAGCTGAGGCAGGGAGACGACGAAAATAATTTTAAACAAAGAAAAAAAGGAAAAATGCTGGCTCGAGTAATTTACATGAGCCTTTAACGACGCGTAATCTGTAATTTTGATGCTTGACGTACTTTATTTCATTTTGTCCCCCCAAAGCGGAAATACGCTTGTAACGTTAACAATATCCATTACTATCATAAGCCAGCTTTACATGGCTTTGACTTTCACAATCTGAAATATGGTGATATCGACCATTATGTAGCGTTTAGGTATAATACTATGTGCTATAGGCTATTCAACACTTGGATTTTTACCTGCTGAATCTGGGTTTAATTCTACCAGTCTGCGCCCTGTTTTTACGGGTTTGAAGTCCTTCAAACTAAAGATGTGGGCAATATAACCGGAAAACCAAATAAAATAAGTAAACGGAAAGTTTGTGTTATATCTCATGTTAACACATAAGTTATTTTTTTCCCCTCTATGTGTTCAAATATCATTCCTTTAACAAAAACCAAGTCGAAACGGCGAAACGTTTCAAATTCAAATATATGAGCTACATACCTCATGATATATGTATTTCCCCATAGCCTACGAATGCGACCGATCATTTCATGGCATTTTGCTTTGTTTAGTTATTCAACACTCAATTTACTTTGCCTCATAGTTGTTTCAAAAGACAAAAATACCGGTCCCAAGACACATGAATGTAATGTTTGCAAGTTGTGTCCATGATGAGCTACCATGTCCTTCTAAGTTTTCTCTTCATTTTCTTTATAAATTCCAAAATTTAAAAATATCGTTATGCACGTTATTCAAAGTGTAATCCAAGCAACCCGTATGTGACCGATGCTTTACAATTGAAACTACACATGATGTTGCATTGTGCTAGACAGTAGCAAATTTTGTCTCCTTTGGACAACTTTTCGCTGCTTGAAGATAATATTGTGGTTAGCCGTCAGTTCAATAAAAAAGTAGATGAGTTTCCATGGCGTGTGAAAACTTCCAATCGTTCTGTTGAGATCCGAAAAACAATAAAACAAGAGTATCCAAAGGGTTGATAGTCATTTTCCACCGGAGGGACACGCATGCAATGACCGTTACCATTAATTTCAGTTGCCGGTAGAATCCACCAATTACCAGGTTAGCGGCCAGCCATGACCGGGTCAGTGTTCCACAACGAGCCACTGATAAGTACACTTTTTTGTCTATCCTTCCTCCGGGCGAGGGAAAGGAACAAGCTAGACGAGGACAGGAAATGGAAACTTTGAGGGGGTAAAAACCAGCTTTGCCGTTCAGTTTGTAATGATATCCAGTGTCACATAGGATGAGTAGTCTTTTCTTGTGAAACTCGGCAACTCTGGTGGGTACGTTAAGGTGTGTAGAAGCGGGGTAATGCGGGCCATAGTCGCGAGTCCTCCTGATTGGTTCGCCGTCATTTTTCAGCTGTTAAAAAGGAGGCGGAATCCAGCCCTCGCCCCGGCCGCGCGAACAATAGGCACCGGTTATCATAGGCGGGATTCCAGAACCGGATGTTATTTTTTTCTCCGCGTTTCCGGGCAGCGGCAATTAAGAGAACTAGGCCTGCTCATTGGCGTCCCGCACATTTACATATGTTCGCGGGAATGGGGGTAGCCGCGGGCACCTCCCCCTGGTTCCGAGGCGGTGCGTCTCAAACATGTCGGCCGATCGTCACGAGCCGAGTGGAAACAGTCGAAGAGAGGGAATTCAACAACCTGAGCTGCGGGCTGATTGTTGGATTTGATAGACAAAGCTATGGACAAAGAGGACATAAGGAGTATGGAGCAATCCTATTGGTTTTTTTTTTTTTTTTTTTTTTTTTTTTTTTTTTTTTTTTTGTAGTTCTTCCGGGAGAAAAAGTGGCGATCTTATCGAAGATATGACAATTTAAGTGTCTTGTTCCACCGGCTGTGGTAAACCAAAGTCGGGGTTTCGATTTCCATCCGTTTCGCGCTATCACCCCAAACATGGGGTGGGTTCGGCCAGATGGTCATCTAGGCGGTTTAACTATCATATGTTGGTTTGGGCTCTAATTTTGAAAAAGCTTTGATCAGAAGCTGGCTAGGGAGATCGGGCACGAAGTCGAGCCGACCAACTAAACCAAACTCACGGCTGCATATCTGCCGGATGACACCATGATCATCCCTATTGAGGGATATCTCTCCGGCTGCAAAATCCTATTGGTTGAAATGGGTGGTTCTTGTAGACTGAGGGAAAAAATTATAGACTAACTAAAGGGTATACGAAACAAGAGTATTTTTTCTTGTCCATGTTTTTAAGAGTCTAGCCTCTAGATCCAAGCTACTTTTTCTCCCAAAGTTCGATATGATAAATGTCTGGTCTATATTTTCTCAAGACCACTCACTAGAAACAAATACATTTTGTTTAAGCCGTACAAAACACTAAAAATGGTAAGAACAGTGTTCGCATTGACGATTCTCATCGCCGAGGTGGAGCCAAGCGAAGGCCGAGCAGCAACAGTGAGTAGAAGAGGAGCTGGAAGCTGGGACCCCCATCGAGTCTGCCACTCCATTGATACCAATTTGGCCTGAAATTATAGTATTTTATACAAGTATTGACCCTTTTACAGGTTGCGTTGCTTGTTAAATTCAATGCTCTAATTTTGAAGAGCAAAAGTTGTCTTATTCATATTTTCAAACATGGGGAATGGAAAGCCAAGTAAACACCTTCAACACTGGTTCCATTTTTGTACTGTTTTGTACATGATAAAAAGTTACATTTTCGTACGTTGTCCACGATGTTTCGTGATAACGCTCATCAACAGACAACAAAAATGTTTGTATTGTAGGATGTCAAATCGAGGTATTCTTTACACACACATAAAAAAAAGATAGAGAAAAACGGCCCGATCTGTGAACCATACTGAGGTATATATACCATCACTAAGGTATAATGGTCATTAAGGTACTAAGGTATGATAGCACTAAGGTATATATTATATACCACTTCTAGTGGTGTTCCATATGAACCACTAAATGGTTATAGAAAACATAGATTTTTCTCAGTGTACAATATCGCTTACGTCTGGCAACGATGATCGATTGTGATTTATTTCCAGATCGACCACGAGATCGACAATCAATCAAATCATACTCGATCATTAGCGATTAGAGTATTTATCATAATCCCAATTCTACGGGTTGTCATTTTTCATGCTCTGAGTGCAACTGCCTCTCCTACCCGCCGCGAAAACCACTACAGTCCTCATTTGACTAACGGTTCGTTTGCGCTGGAACCTAAAAAGTCCCACTTAAGTGATCTGCTTCTCATTTTAAGCCATCGGCTTCCTGCCCGCTCCCACGCACGCAGCGCTTGTGTATTTAAGGGTCAGTGGGCAATGCTCAAAAAAATTCTACCTTATGGAAATTAAAATTCAAGGACACGCCTAGCATCCAGGCGAATAATCATTTAAATTCGTTCTCGGGGGAGAAAATTTCGAAAGAACACATAGCAAAACTTTGCTGAAAACAGTAAAGTTTAGTAATTTTTTCACTGGTTTACTTTCTGGATAACATTTACAATGCGGTGGAAGACCTTATGACTCCTACAACTTAAACATCCATCTGAAAGTCGACCTACCTTGATCCAAAATCAGGTAGAAATCAGGTAGTCAAACTCATCATATAATTTCTGCATGTAATTATGAAGTGGTTTTGCGTGCATGTTAAAAGAAACTATATATAAGTATATAAGTATATATAACTATATAGCACGCAATCCCTTTACAGTCAGTTATTTTATGCACACTACGTCCAAATTTACCTTGAGTCTTAGCGTCTTTGTCAGCTTCGAAATTAAGCCTTCGTTCAGGTTTCAATCCTATGAACCTGCAACAACTGATGGCATCTTATAGTTTGTTGACACTTGCGCATTATCGGAGATTGTTTGCATTTCCTCGGAGGTAACTTAATTTCTATAGCACATTTCGACGCATTTAAACAGAATGAGTCTAACTGCGATGGGGGTTTCGAGAGAAGACAAACCGAATATTTTGAGATAAGTTTCAGATAGAAAGATATACGAAACTAGGGAGGCCGAGGAAACCCTATATAAAAGTGGTCACAGAATAGAAAAATTGCAAAAGCCACCCACCGCTTCATTAAAACCTGGAAAAACCAGTTGAGGATTTTTAACTCACCTGTGAGGATAGATGTCTTTGGAGTTTAGTTTTATTCTCATTTTTGGAGCTGCATTACGTAAAACAAGTGTAACTGCATGAGAACTCCAGGAAATTCCCTCTGTCTACTAAAAGGTAAATTATGCTGAGTCATATTGGATCGTGGAATCCTGTACTTATAACGTAAAGAGAGAGCCGAGGATCCTGCACAATTGACAACGATGCTAAGGGCAATCGGATTTTCTCTGCACCTCTGAACTGACCCAAATCCGACGTACGCAGCTTCAGAGCTCCCGACGCGATTGATGCTTGATGCCACGCAGCAAGTTTATTGATGGACCCCGAATAAACGGAATTCGCCTCTTGCCAGTATCTGCATAGCGACTAATTGGTTTCGGCCGTTCTAAGATTGATAACAATCGGAGCACGAGAACTATTACTCAGAATCAATAGCCACCATGCAGCGTTCGATTGATCCATCCAGTTCCATCGGCCGTCGGAAAAACGGACGCTCACTGGAAAAAAAAACACATTGGATCTAGAGTCCAGACTCTTGAAAACATTGACAAGAAAAAATACTTTTGATTCAATCAGATTTAAGCTTAAATCAAAAGGAAATCCGCTCAAATTAAGAGGCCTGGTTCTTGATTCAAGCTTGATTGAATCAAGAGTATTTTTTCTTGTCGATGTTTTTAAGAGTCTGGACTCTAGATCCAATGTGTTTTTTTACGATTTATCAGCGCACAATAAGCGGCACTCAGTTGAAAAAACTAATAGGAGAGGTCGAAACTTCAAATTTTTATGTTTATTTCGTGATGAAGTCAATTTCAAAGGGTTCTTTCCGAGAGGAAATTCTACGGAAAAACCATTAAAATCACTCTTAAACTGTTGTTAATCATCCAAATACCTCGATACACAATCACAGCAATTTAGGAACATAAATGATTGCACAGAGCGATAGCCAAGTGATAAGCAGCAAAATATTCCGCAAAACAATAAAAAGTACGTGGTAAAGTCACCACTCGGCGCCGAACGTCTCAGTTGAACGTTCGGTGAATTTTCCTGCTTTTCTTCTTTGAAAAATCTTGACATCTGAGAGTGATACCACTATTCGGCCTCGTGGGAGCTCGGGTTGCCTACACTGGAAACTGAAGGCAAACTGACAGTGAGTGAGTCACCGCTTCGCACGCATCGCTTGGTGAATTTCTCGACAATCGCGACATCTGAGATTGATACCACTATTCGACCACGTGGGAGCTCGGGTTGCCTACACTAGCAATTGAAGGTAAACTGACAGTAAGGTAAAATCACCGCTTCGCACGCATCGCTTGGTGAATTATTCTTGCTTTCATCCTCGAGCATTCGTAACATATGAGAGTGATACCATTATTCGGTCACCTCAAAGCGCGTGTTCCCACACTTAAAACTATTAAGGCGAACTGATTAATAACTAAAATCAGATATACGACGTTTTTCAAGGTTTTTCCTGTTGCTGAAAATTAAATCCTTGATATATCTCGATTTTTCTCAATGATTTTAAAACATTAGTCGGAAGGCAAGGGCCCCCGAGCTCTGTTCTCCTTGGGGTGGGGGGGAAGGTTTCTGACGAATATGCGCACGAATGGTGTATTTAAGCCAGTGTTTAGTTTATTCTTGTAAATTCTAATAAAATGCCTCATTTTAGACTACCAATAATGAAAATTTTTCCCATTAATTGTGCGTCACGTTCCATCGACCCGACATTTAGACTAACAGAATCAATGAGCGAAAAACAATTTCTGTGTGTTAGGAAAGTATTGCCAAGTGTAAAATCAGGAGCATAATTTCCGCAAAAAGGACTGGTGTGAGAAAAACTGGTTTTTGAAGATAATTTGACAACACTGATGGATGAGTGAACGATATTGGTCGACCGATCCCGATCGATAGAACGTCTGTTCGCGCGTGCAAATATCAAGTCGCTAAATCGCGAAACTGGTAGACACTCAACCGCACAGTGGGCAAGCACAGAAGTTTCAGTACCCTGACAACCAGCTGCACTCACCACATTTAACATGAGATCGTGCACAAGAAGAGAGGAAGAGACGTTCATAGCTTGTTACTTCTCATTAAAAGGATGATAATTCTCAGCGTTCTACGTGTTGTATCTGGTGCGATCAAACCTCTCAAAATCGGTCATCAACATGGTTGAAATGGGTCATTAAACCATGAACGAATTTCGAATACATTTGCGAATACATTTTTCTGGAGGTAAATGGCGCTTGGACCACGTTGTGCACATAAAAAACGCCAACAGGTAACTCAGAAACCAAGAGAAATGCGCAGTTCAAAAAGCGCAACTTATCCGCGAATATAAAACACCACGGTCTCGCACTGCACCAAATATGATGTCAACCGACACCAATCAGAAGCGAGCATTCGACTACGTGTGACGTCAAGACTGCCGTGCTGAGCATTTGGGAGTTGCCAAATTTTCTTTCGATGAAATGTTTATTTTGTAAGGGAGTTATGCAAATTTTGCTTTGAAAGTCTTAGGAGCTTTAGGTAACATTGCGAACAAAACTATCCGAAAAATTGGAAGAAAAATATTCATAAGCTCACCAGCAAATTCATGTTTTATCAAGAGAAATTTGGCAACGCCTGGAGGTTCATACGGCGTTTTTCCCTAGCACGGCAGAAGAGGGTGCGAAATGCGAGCACCATTCTTCATCCGCCTTGCCTCTTTCCGAGCGGAGGAGCTGGGGGTGCCCACCGTGCGGCGGTTTCCCCTTGTTATCCAGTATGCAGCGCGAACATTTATGGGAATGTGGTACGATTCCACTGACAGCGGTGTGTGC
>NC_092794.1:72022250-72075250 GCF_918797505.1 Bemisia tabaci
CGATGACAACAACGATCAAGAATATTGTGACACGTGTAAAATATCATACCATAAAAGAGAAAAACATGAAGAATCTGCAAGTCACATAAGAAATTTGTTCGAGATGAAACTACCGATTGTTCAAGTCGAGACTGCTTGTCAAAGCAGGTTGAAAACATTTTTCATCACAAACTTCCAGCCAGAGAATCTCATCATAGATGAGTACCTCCTATCGGCTAAAGACCTCATAATTAAAAAAATAAAAGAAGAACTCACCGGCGAGGCATTGAAGGTTAATATACTAGTTTACGCCGAGTACGAGAAAGCTGATGATAAGGACAAGGAAGGAATGCAGTTGAAAAAGTTTAAGACTAAAAACGAAGCTATTTTCGCGTCGACGGATCTGGACGAGTATTATGAAAAGTTCAGGGCCAAGATCAATAAAGAGTCATTCGATTTTCACATGAACGGATCCGGGTGGGTGCTGAAGAAGATACAGGGTATGGAGCTACGTGTCAACCGCTATTACGCGTTACATCGAGGAGGAACGTACGTTGAGCTTCCGTTTCGCACGAACAATGTTGTCAATGTAAATAACGGTGCATTAAACGATTGTTTCCTCTACGCAATGTTGGGAAAGTTTCTCCCGAGGGATTCGAAGCATAAACAACGTCCGGAAAAATATTTAAATCTGTTCGATCGTTACGATTTCTCGGACGTTCGATTACCCACGAGCATAGATGACATTATCAAATTCGAGAAAAGGAACAACGTATCGGTTTCGGTATTTGGACTCCGTGAGAGTTTGGTGTCCAACAAGAAAAATTATACAATTTACTTAATTAAAGTTGCCGACCCGGAGAGAGAGGACCACACCGACCTACTATGTCTCTCAACCCCCGTACCTTTAAGTTACCATTATTGCTGGATCAGTAACTTTGAACAACTTGTACGTAATCAGTTGACAAAATATCAACATCGTATCTACATCTGCAAGAAATGCTTTACACACAAGAACTCGATGGAGGAATTGAATCAACATAAAGTTCTTTGCTCTTTAGTAAGCAAAGACGCATTCCTAGCTTCATTTCCCGACGAGCGATACCTCAAATTCGAAAACCACCACAAGGAAATAAAACATAATTATGTAATTTATGCAGACTTTGAAGCCTACTTAGAGCAAATTCATGGTGACTCGGAGCATCCAGCGTCTGCGTATAGGCGGCACATCTCAAATTCTTACGCTTACCTCCTCGTCACGGAGGATCCCGAATTTAAAATGACGGAACCGAAACTGTACCGTGGCGAAGAGGCACATATCAAATTTCTGGATGATATAATCACTCTCGTAGGAAGAATCAGTGAGAGTTACAATGACAAAGAGAGTAAAATAATAATGACACATGAAGACCGGGCCACATTTGAAGCGGAAAATAGGTGTGGACATTGTGAGGTGGATTTCTCACAACCAGGTATCGTAAAGGTAAGGGATCATGACCATCAAAAGAGAGCGGGAGGGAAAACAAGGTCAAATTATCGAAAAGCCTTATGTTCAAATTGCAATCTTATTTTCCGACATGAGAAATGTGTTAGAGTCGTCCTGCACAATGGTAGCAGGTATGATTTCCACGAGGTAGTGCTGGCTCTGAACAAGTATCCTCATAGCGTCGAAATAATACCACACACGGAGGAAAATTACATCAGCATGACGGTCCATCTGGGAAACAGGTTTTCGATCAAGTTCATCGACTCGTTCCGTTTCCTCCCCGCATCGTTGGATAAACTGGTTCAGACGATCCCGCGCGAATCTTTCGTTCGCACGAGGAAGCTCACTCGCACAGACAATGAGTTCGATATGGTTTGTCGGAAAGCTCCGTTCCCGTGCGATTACGTTGACAATCCGGCCAAGCTGAACGAGACGCGTCCACCACCGCGAGAGGCTCTCTTCAACACCCTGACTCAAACGGACATCTCTGAAGAAGAATACGAACGGTTTCTCCAAGTTTGGCAAACTTTCAATTTCCGTAATCTCGGCGAGTATTCAGATTTCTACTTGCGACTCGATGTGTGCCTCCTCAGCGATGTGTTTGAGGAGTTCCGACTTTTCGGAATAAAAAATTATAGTTTGGACTGTGCCAACTATTTAACGCTACCCGGTTTCGCTTTCGACGCCTTCCTAAAAATAACTAAAGCGAAAATTCAACTCTTCAATGATATGGATATGGTATTCATGATAATGAGCTCGATCCGAGGTGGGATAACACAGGTGGTGAAACGGCACGCTCTTGCAAACAATCCTTTGATACCGGATCAGTTTGATCCTAAAAAACCAGTGAACTATATACAATACTTGGATGTGACGGCACTTTACGCACACACCATGAGAAAGCATCTGCCCTACGATAACTACACTTGGGTCCCGGAAGGAGAAGAGTTGCTAACTCTGGCGAAAACTATAATCAACCATCCCGACGACGCTCCTTTCGGGTACATACTCGATGTAGATATTGAATATCCAGAACACCTCCACGACCTGCACAAGGACCTTCCGTTCTTGTGCAAGCACGAAATACCACCAGCGGGGAAATCAACGAAACTATTGACGACTCTAGCTAATAAAAACAACTATGTTATCCACTATGTAATGTTGAAAGAAGCGCTCGGTCAGGGATTAAAACTCCTGAGCGTCAACCGGGCCATCAAATTCCGTCAGGCTCCTTTCTTGGCACCCTTCATCGAGCTAAACGCCCGGTTGAGACGGGAGGCTACGAATCCGTTCCACCAAACGCTCCTGAAACTGTGCAGCAACGCTTGCTACGGAAAATTTATCGAGAACCCGTTGAAGCGAAAGAATATTAAATTGGGTACAAACAGCAGACAGATATTGAAAGCCATCTCACGGGTCGATTTCATAGATCGCACGATTTTCGCAGAAGAGTTGGTAGCAATCCATTTACGGAGAACAGAGGTCGTCATAGACAGACCAATGATTGTTGGTTTTTCAATCTTAGATCTGAGTAAAGTACACATGTATCAATTCCACTATAATCACATGCTTAAGAAGTACAATCCCGACCAAGTTCAACTTCTCTATATGGATACGGACTCGTTCATTTACGAGTTGACTACACCGAACGTCTACGATGATATGATGTCAGATCTACACTTGTACGACACCTCCAACTTCCCAGAAGGTCATCAATGTCGCAGCGCGACAAACCGTAAAGTAATGGGTAGTTTTAAGGATGAAACGGGTGGAATACCCATTGCTGAGTTTGTCGCGCTGCGACCCAAGATGTATGCGTATCGTTTTAGCGACGGGGAAACAGAGAAAAGGGCAAAAGGGATATCAACACCAGTGGTAAGATCGCTAAACTTTGCCAATTTTCTCACAGTATTAAAAGATCCTGAATCGAGAATGACCGCCTCGATGCGCAGGATCGGGGCGCGGAAACACCAACTATACTCCTTCGAAACTACAAAAAGAACCCTCTCCGGCTTAGACGATAAACGTTGTATTTTAGAAGACGGTGTTAGCACTGTTCCTTGGGGTCATCGTGACATCGACGACGACGATCCTTGCATGGTGGATGAAAGTTGCGGAGCCGAGACCGAGTTGAGAAAAATCCTCGCTGTTAAACAACCTCGTATAAATAGTATAGATAATTCTGGAGAACCGTCAGTTAAGAAACCTCGAATTTGAAAATAGGAACATCCTCGCTGTTAATTAACCTCGTATAAATAGTATAAATAATTCTGCTGGAGAACCGTCAGTTAAGAAACCTCGAATTTGAAAATAGGAACAGTGCAACTAACGGAACGAACAAATGATGGCTTGTCTCGATGTACAAGGTTTTTGGAGCCAAGGAAAATTCATCGTCAAAGAGTTTGGTCTTGTGGACATGAAGTGTACTCAAACTGAACTCTATTTATTCAAACCTCCGTTCCCGAGCAGCATGTTGAGCGCTAAAGACGTTGTGACAAACAACTGGTTAACACGCAATTATCATCACTTGGAATGGGAAAGCGGGTTTCTCGAGTACGATGAATTCACTTCAAAAATGAATAGCATCGGGAACCGCTACGATGTACTTTATGTTAAAGGTGAACAAAAACGACATTTCATTAAGGGTTTCGTCCCGGACAAATGTAACGTTGTAAATTTGGACACTAAAGATTGTCCGTCCTTGCGACTATTGGCTCGTTGGTCGACAGCATATACGTGTCCTTTAGTACATCCATTCTGCGCTATGTCGAACGCATTCCGATTGTGTATGTGGATGTCGGCATCTTATTATCGTGATTATTTCAAAGATGAAATCATGCAAGAGCAGGAGAAGATTATAGTGGCAGACGAACAAAGGAATCACCCCGATAATAATAAAGGAGTAGTAGATGAAAAGTCAGATTGAACGAACCGAAATATTGCGGACGAAAAGTGAAATCATCCGTGCTTAATATAGCAGACAAATCGTCGAATCAACCCGACTTAATATATATAAATAGCACACGAAAAGTGGAATCATTCGCAGACGAATTATCGAAGCGAAATATAGCAGTCGAAAAGTATCCGTGCTTAATATAGCAAACAACTTGTTTCACTCGAAATATATAGCGCACGAAAATTGGAATCATTTGTACCTTGAAAGAACTGACGACATGGAAGTTTTCAACAATTCAATCTTGATCGTCAACGCTAAAGAGCTGACTGTAAACGCCCGCTACAAGATGAACAAACTCATCAAAATACCAACCAAGTACGGAATCACCGTTGCCGCCGATATCATCTTCGAGAATCATCATCGCCTCCTCTTCCTACCTTCGCACATTACGAACCGTTTGACGGACGATGCAATTCAGGATATCAACGCTGGATCCTTCGATCTCATCTACGAAGGCCCGATCGGAAGAACATATAAATTCGCACTCGTTCCAAACGTTGCAGCTTGATTTATATTGTATGTCATGTTTGTATTCTTTGTAAATGATGTAATGTTTGAAAAAAAAAAATAAAATAAAATAAAATAAAACAAAAATGAAAAAATAAACATGTTATTTTTTTTTTTTTTTTTAATTTTTGCTTAAGATCAATCCAATTGCCTCACGGTTCCGTGCAGTAGTTCGTACGAATACTTCACAGGAGTGATCAGAATCACTTGGGCTGTAGTGTTGGCCGGGAAATTCTCTTTTACCACAACGGTCAACGTGATATCCACCGGAGATGTTTTTAGATCTTCACCTTGAACGCATTTGATGACAAAAATCGCGCGATCTTTGAAATTTTCAAACAACATAGCTGGCTCGCAGAGTTTCTCACCTTTCCAGTAGTCTCTCATAAAATCGGTGTAGTTCAGGTAGGCGTGATTATAATCCATAGTCGGGAAATCGTAGATCGTATCAACTTGAGGAAACCGACGCTCACCGATTTGAACGCTGACCGAGCGCACATTTACATGGTCGAAACGAGAGGAATCCTTCAGGTGATTGTCCCGTCGATCCGTTTGAAATACCAACACCACGAATTTGGGCTTGTGCCTGCTGGTTGTTCTTACGCTCCATTTGAACGTCTTGGTCGGAAAAATCCCAGGGATGTCGTGCGATTCCCAATTCATGTAACCGAAACTCATCTTGTCGTTCTTCTTCATCTTGAGCAAGATTTGTTTTTCCAGTTCCAATGTGAATTTGACGACGGGAATCTCCCAATAGATTTCGATTATTTTAAATTTAATGGTGTAACCGTCCGCGGTCGCCGCGTCGGTGATATAATATGCATTCTTATCCGTACCACTGCGCACTAGGATCAACTCTTGCGAGCATCTGACTAGAACGTCTTTGAAATGTACTGCGAATCCGCTGAGTGAAGACAACGGAACGACGGCGCACTGAGTTTCATCCAACGTTGTCATATCCCATTCGGCCCATGAAGAAGAGATGTCACAAAACCCGGCAGTTGCGAGTCCCGCGGTTTCCGCTCTAGTGTATGTGAGATAATTTTTCACGGTCGATGTCACTCCGACACACTGCATGCTATCGATTTCCGTCCCGTTCACTTTGTACTGCATACGGTCGAACAAGTGCAGGGGATAATTGTTAGCCCACTTGACTTTAGGTTTCGCAGCATCTGCGGCGGCTCCAGGATTTTTCTCGAGTTTCACTTCTAAACGCATGAAGATCCTCGAATCTTGAGGCACGGTGATCAGACCGTGGGTATCGGGGGTGAACCGGATCGAATCGTTGTTTCCACGCCGTTCGTCGACCGGACCGAAACGGATGTATTCGTATTCGATGATCTCTTGTCGCCAAGCTTCCATCTCGTTCTTATTTCGGATTTTTCACCACAAATCCGAGTTGTGTGAGAGCCCTCTTGGAATATTCGCTCAAAGTTTTCCTCTGCTGCTGCTGTTGCTGACAACTAGTTCGTGGATTATCAATACTATTATATGCAAGAGAATTTAGGAACGTATCGTCGTTCTGGATCCTTTGTTTACCCATAAGTTACCGGTCTCACGTGCAGTCGCACTGTCACTTCTTCACCACCGAAATTGATCGCTCTTCCTTGTTGGTCTACTATATTAACGAGCAAACGTTGGATCTTATCACCCAAGACCGGGTAGTAATGAATCGTCGACGGTTGCTCTACCATTTTGAATCCTGGTTCGATATCGGGAGCAAACGCATAAATGTGATGTCCGCGCACACCGTTCACGTATCCACCGTCAGCGATGCTGCATTCGATGCATATCATGTTTACGGGCGAGATGTTGACGCGATAGTCAGCTTCGTGCCATTCGTCCGGTGCCAAGAGACGCTTTCCGAATCCGAGCACCTTACGTAAAGTGCCGGGTCTGCGGAAATCGATCCAGTACTTGGATTTGATGCTTACTTTAAGCGTAGCGTTGTTCGCTTTGAGTTTGATAGCTTCCGCTCCGCCAAGATCTCCCTGCAAGTATTCTTGTATACCCTCGATCTCGTAGGCTCCGATCGGGAAGGAAATTGCCGAGTAATTCTCTTCAGGGCTCTCGGAGTAGAAAAGCAGTCTGTTCGTTATGTCGATGTTCGGGATGGAATAATAAGTTACAAAACCCGTCAGACCGATCTCGCAAGGACCGAACAATTCGAGAGGTCTAGGCAGTGCAAACTCGAGAACGTTGCTCCTCCCCGTCAACATGAACGTGTGACATCTTTTCTGAGTTTCCATATTCGGGTTTCGAGAATACTATATATTCCTGGTTTGTACGAGCCATTCTAAACATCGTTTCCCGCAGACGCTCGAGTTGAAATTTTGTTCGCTATCATAATTGTATCCTATTGTCGTCGTCGTTGAGCTACCGCGTGAGCGTAAAATGTATCGCGTAATTTCAACGGGTGGTGGTAAATCACCGAAGCTGTCGTAGTACAATGCGTTACCGCACTTTGATATCCGGTATGCTGTCCAATGTGTACCGACTCCATCGCTTCGGTCCAGATTGATGATACCACACTCGGGACGTTTGGGTTTCTTGGTCGCCAATTCATCGATCATGAACACACCGCGGAAATGCGGGATTCGTAATTGTTCTGTCGCAGCGATCCTCAACTCAACATCCGTCATCGCTCGGTGCGGTAGCTCACGGATCAGTTTAAATTCTTACGGTAAGGTCTCAAGTAAAGTCCGTAACCTTTACGGTACGGTCGCAAGTACAATCCTTCACCGAGGTGTACGTTTTTCTTCAAAGATCCGTCGATGACAGTCTTGATCATTTTCGCTACCGGTGTGATTGTTCGCGCGGCCAGTCCGATACTCGTCAGGAGATTCTTGACTCCGGCACCCGTCTTCGGAATAGCCAAGATTCGCTCCGCCGGTTTCTTCTTCTTCTTCGACACCCCGGCACCCATCTTTGGGAGAGCCAAGATTCGTTCGATCGACCGCTCCACCGGTTTCGTCTTCTTCGACGCTCTCTTCTTCTTCTTCTTAGGTTTCGGTTTTTTCGCTGCCACCGTCTTGTTTAGACCCATTCCGAGTTTGGCTTTGAGTTCCATAGCGTTCGTTACAGCGTATGCTGCCGCTCTTTCACCCAACGATGAGTCGGACGCTTTCACACGTTCCCAAGCTCTGTCCGCAAGTATGAGATCGGCTTTGTTCCTCTCGGTGGTGTCTTTGGTCTTACTGTAAGCGATGTCGTGGGACTTGCAAGCTTCGTCGAGCGGATTTATACCCGAGTAGGGTGAAAATGGGAATCTTAGCGCAGTAAATTATCCAACAGCGTTGCATGATTGTGCAGAAAAATATGAATTAAATTACAGCGTTGTATAGGGATTATTGTTCAATATGGCAACGCTGTAAAAAGAAAGTATTTTCTTTATTATTCTTCGTTATTTTTATTAGCGATTCTTTTACACTATCGAAGATCGGAAAACTGTACTGACCGAATTTTGATACGACTTTTAGTTTCCGAGATTTCGGACTTGTAAAATTTTGACGGCATCCACGATAGACCATATCCTACAGTATGGGCCTGGTATCGGATACTGGAGATTAGGGTCTGATTCCGGAAATTGGATTTTCGGACTTGTAAAAATTTTCGATTTCGAAAGACCGTATCTTACAGTATGGGTCTGGTATCGGAGACTGGAGATTAGGGTCTGATTCGGGCAATTAAAAAATTTTCGGAAAATTACCCTCCTCCGATCCGTAGCGGACCGATGCGATTCTTTTACACTATCGAAGATCGGAAAACTGTACTGACCGAATTTTGATACGACTTTTAGTTTCCGAGATTTCGGACTTGTAAAATTTTGACGGCATCCACGATAGACCATATCCTACAGTATGGACCTGGTATCGGATACTGGAGAGTAGGGTCTGATTCCGGAAATTGGATTTTCGGACTTGTAAAAATTTTCGATTTCGAAAGACCGTATCTTACAGTATGGGTCTGGTATCGGAGACTGGAGATTAGGGTCTGATTCGGGCAATTAAAAAATTTTCGGAAAATTACCCTCCTCCGATCCGTAGCGGACCGATGCGATTCCTTTACACTATCGAAGATCGGAAAACTGTACTGACCGAATTTTGATACGACTTTTAGTTTCCGAGATTTCGGACTTGTAAAATTTTGACGGCATCCACGATAGACCATATCCTACAGTATGGACCTGGTATCGGATACTGGAGAGTAGGGTCTGATTCCGGAAATTGGATTTTCGGACTTGTAAAAATTTTCGATTTCGAAAGACCATATCCTACAGTATGGACCTGGTATCGGATACTGGAGAGTAGGGTCTGATTCGGGCAATTGGATTTTCGGACTTGTAAAATTTTTGGGATCAATAGACCATATCCTCCAGTATGGTATCGGTGACTGGAGAGGAGGGTCTGATTCGGGATATTAAAACATTATCTAAGTCCTACGCTGGAAAATATTTTTGGAAAATTCTCCTCCTCCGATCCATCCCAACCCGACACGATTCTTTTACACTATCGAAGATCGGAAAACCGTACGACCCGAATTTTGAGACGACTTTTAGTTTTTGAGAAAATCCAACTTTCACCTAAGTCGCATGCGTATCTTATATGTATATACGAGTTTTTACGCTTGCTCGAATAAATGGGATGGTAGTTCACTCTTGACAGGTTGTATGTCCGATTGTAAAAACACATCTATGATATATACCTATCTTATGTGTATGCGCGGTTCTGATCCTTACATTGTTTTCAGATTGTGTAAAATATTCGGATTTTCGGACTCGTAAAATTTTCGGGATCAATACACCATATCCTACAGTATGGGTCTGGTATCGGATACTGGAGAGTAGGGTCTGATTCGGGAAATTAAAAAAAATTTCGGAAAATTGCCCTCCTCCGATCCGATTCTTTTACACTATGGAAGATCGGAAAACTGTACAGACCGAATTTTGATACGACTTTTAGTTTTCGCGAAAATCCTACTTTCACCTCAGTCGCATGTGTATCTTATATGTATATACGAGTTTTTTTATGCTTGTTTGAATAAATGGATTCTTGAGTTTTACTATTGACCGTTTGTATGTCTGATGTCATAAACACGTCTATGACACATACCTATCTTATGTGTATACGCGGTTTTCTTCGTGGCCTTCGTAGACTGCGGTCCTCGCTCCGTCCAGAGTTCAAAATTCATCGTGAAATAGTTGTGTGTTTATGATCGCACAACGATGTGACGACTGGCTCTTAGTTTCTACGGATCAAGGGTATCAGAAAAAACTTAAAAATTGCGGGCAGCCCCCCTCGCGAACCGGATTGTTTAGGAAACTTCAGCACAAGCCTGCGGGTCCTCACTCTATACGTCCCGAAATCAATGTTCAACGTGAAATATCCGTTGGATCATGGGTCGCAGAATAATCGGAGGACTCTAATTCACCTGTATGGATTAAGGGTTTCAGAAAAAAACTTGAAATTTCATTGCGGGCAGCCCCCCTCGCGAACCGGATTGTTTAGGAAACTTCAGCACAAGCCTGCGGGTCCTCACTCTATACATCCCGAAATCAATGTTCAACGTGAAATATCCGTTGGATCATGGGTCGCAGAATAATCTGAGGACTCTAATTCACTTGTATGGATCAAGGGTTTCAGAAAAAAACTTGAAATTTCATTGCGGGCAGCCCCCCTCGCGAACGGTATGTTTAGGAAACTTCAGCACAAGCCTACGGGTCCTCACTCTATACATCCCGAAATCAATGTTCAACGTGAAATATCCGTTGGTTCATGGGTCGCAGAATAATCTGAGGAATCTAATTCACTTGTATGGATCAAGGGTGTCAGAAAAACTTAAAATTTCATTGCGGGTTCTCACCCAGCGGTCGTGAGGGAGCAACGAAGTGCTTTAACTCCGTCTCCGTGCTGCGGTCCTCGATGGATGCGTCACGAGATGATCAATATTCAACGTGAAATATCTGTTGGTTCGTGGATCGCAGGATAATCTTATGAATCTTATTCAGTTGTATGGAGTAAGCGGTATACTCGATGACTTCGATTATTTAACACAACTTCATATGAGAATGTCCATGGTTGATGATTTCGATACTATACCACAGATAGAAACGTAACATATCAATAATCGATGGTATTTGCTTAATATGTCGAAAACGGTACGTCCTAGACGATTTTTGACGAGAACAATCCGCTACATTTCGATTATAAATTCAATGAGAGCACTAGGAAGCCTCTAAAACAGTTAGGAAGCCCAAATTCAATCAATCAATAATTATCTTATTGGAATCCACCGTATTGCTTTCAGGGACGTGTCGTAACCCGCGATGGACCGTTCGATCTAACATTTAAGGTAGGGTAAAAGATCGATATTCAGGTCCAAATTACTTCACACTCGATTATTTTACCATAGTTTTAAATATAGTACCTATATAGTGAGAGTATAGATAAATGTGAAACTCCGAGAATCCATCAGGCCTTCACCGATGCCTCCGCGGATGAAGTTAGGGCCCAAAAATGCAACCAACCTATGAATTTCAATTACACAGAGCAATTTACTAATACAATTGTTACGAACCATCGTTTATCAAGCACGTATTTGACTTAGTTTTTGCATAAACTTACTTATTTTTGCGGAAGAACGCTCATTTATGTACATTCTTAGCCATATTGGTTAGGATTGGAATCTTCAGACTGGCAGTGAAATTTTGGGGCGTTAGAAGTTGGTTAGAAGGGTGGCTGCACTTTTGGGGCCCAAAACCCTCCATGAAGCGATCTGTCCATACTCTCGCTATAAAGGTACTCTAGTTTTAAATAGGAATACATTAATATTCAATTATTTCGATTCATTACCATAGTTTTTTAATAGGAAAACAGCGATGGTCAATTATTCCGATTCTTCTCCGTAACATCAAATGGAAAAATCTAATCAGTTGATGATTGCGAATATTTACCGTGATGGACCACCAGACGAGTTTTTTTAACCAAAATATCACGTAAACCATGATGCGCACACCGAAAATTACCGAAATATGATTCTTGATGTGTAAATTGAAACTACCCGCTCATGAAAGCTCAATGCTCCGCGTGATTCACATCACACGCTAAACGTTATCACGATATAGTTTCTGCGATATAAAAATCTTGACACTTTGGATCAGCTATAGCAAATTGTTTACAGTTTGAACAACACATGATGGGAAATGAATACTTATTGCTCGACTGAGAAGCTTGCTGAAAGCGTTGTAGTGCTCGATTGGATTGTCGTAGAGCTTTGAGCAATTCGAATTCCCCGTAACCAATGTGAAATGAAAACGTTAATATCCTTGTTAGGAGTTGGTTTCAGTAATTTAGTTGCGTGAATCGTGTTCCCCGTGAAGCTCTGGTTAAGAAACACGTATCAGAATGCTTAAATTCGCACCTTGTCTAGTGGTTCATTTTAAATGGGAATGTAACAATACTCGATGATTTCGATTACTTACCACAACTTCATATGAGAATGTTGATGGTCGATGATTTCGATACTTTACATCAGATACAAAGGTAAAATATCAATAATCGATGGTTTTTGCTCGATATCTGGGAAACGGTGCGTCTTAGACGAATTTTAACGGCAACACATCCGCTACTTTTCAAAAATGAATGTAATGAGACCACCGGAAGCCTCCAAAAATTTATCAACCCTGAAAGACGTTGAATTTCATTGCGGGAACCCCCCAGTTGCAAAGAACGGTATTGAAAAGCTCCAGTATATTGCTTTGCGTCATCGACAAAATCAGAACTGAGAACTCAAGAAGGAACTGATGAATTTGATTGTGAGTCAAAATCAGAACTTCATAAGGAACTTGAGATAAAGGTGACCGCAGAAGAGGATCATAACTCTAGTAAAGACAAAAAGGGTGATGCGAAGATCCATATGGAGATGGATAAAAAACCATGTTTTGAAGCCCCAAAATCGTGAGAATGATTTTTTTGGGGGTCAAGGAGTGATGTAAATGAACTTGATGAGTTTATTTTAAATGTACAATCCATTGACTGTGATGTACCCAAAACTTTTAATGAAGTTGAGAATAGAGCTGATAAAATTCAATGGCAACAGGTCATTAAAGAGGAGCTTGACTTTCTCACATTCAACAATACTTGGAGTCTTGTACCAAAGCCTGAGGATAAAAATATTGTTGATTGTAAATGGATTTTTACAATTAAGAAGGATGAATTTGGGAAACCTAAAAAACATAAAGCGCGGTTAGTTGCTCGTGGCTTCAGTCAAAAATATGCTGAAGACTATGATGAAACTTTTGCTCCTCTCGCTCGAATAGAATTCTGGTGGCTTTTACCAACCAATTTGATTAGCTAATTCACCAAATGGATGTAAAAACAGCTTTTCTAAATGGAAATTTGAGAGAGAGGAAATTTATATGAGAATTGGGAACTGTACGAGGTCTGTCCGGAAAATATCGGTTGTTCATGTAGGCTGGAGTCGAAAATTAACTTTTTTTGAATTCTCATAGTACTGTCACCTGATGGAAGCAACCTCATGGTTCCTCATATGAAAATTAAGTTATCTGGTAGCTTGGTGAGTTCAAAGAAGAGTCATAAAAGGTCCTGACTACTTGCACAGCATGGTGTACATAATGATATGCACAAGACAGCTGATTTGTGCGCTGCAATAAGTATTTTATGCAAATATACAAGCAAGAACATTAAGATCTTGTGGCAGTACTTGAAAAGGGTGTTACGATACCTATAAGGCTCAAGGAATTTGAAATTGACCTATACAAAGAAACTAATATTTACTGATATCTTGAGTGGTCACTGTGATTCTGATTGGGCAACAGATGAAAACGATAGAAAGAGCACGACAGGCTTCTTATTTCAATTATTCGAAAACTGTACCATTTGTTGGAATACCAAAAGCAAAACTCTGTGGCTACCTCATCCACTGAATCAGAGTATATGGCGCTTTTTGAAGCTGTCAGGGAAGCTCTTTGGTTGAAATCGTTTCTGAGTAGTATTAATATGACTGCAATAACTCCCATTTTAATTTATGAAGACAACACCGGTTACATAAGTATTGCAAAGAATCCAAGTAGTCACAAAAGATCAAAACACATGCATGTAAAGTATCATTTTTCTAGAGAACAGGTAGAAAAAGGGCTAAAAAATGTGAAATATGTTCCAACAGGTGATCAGCTAGCCGATTTACTGACCAAACCGTTATCCACCATAAAATTCAAGAAATTAAGACCAGGGCTGGATCTTCAAAATTAGCAAAATTAGAAATTAGCAAGTCAAAATGCAAGTGGACTCGTCAAAAAATCCAAGTGGACTCGTCAAAATAAGTCTCCTTTGAATATATCCTTCAGCGCTCTCTAAGTGTTTTCTTTGCTCTCCTCTATCGAGTTGAAACGTAAGCTAAGGAAACAGACAAAAGTCGCAGGGAAGATCAAAACACATGGATGTAAAGTATCATATTCTAGAGAACAGGTAGAAAAAGTGCTAATAAATGTGAAATATGTTCCAACAGGTGATCAGCTAGCCGATTTACTGACCAAACCGTTTTCACCACAAAATTCAAGAAATTAAGACCAGAGCTGGGTCTTTAAAATTAGCAAAATTAGAAATTAACAAGTCAAAATTCATGTGGACTCGTCAAAATAACTCTCCTTTGAATATACCCTTCAGCGCTCTCTAAGTGTTTACTTTAATCTCCTCTATCGAGTTGAAACGTAAGCTAAGGAAACAGACAAAAGTCGCAGGGAGCTAAATCTGGACTTTAGGAGGATGCGGTATGTAGGATGCTGTGCTTCACTAAAACTGTGGCCGGCGAGGATTATCATGATGGAACATCCAGTCACCGCTTGCTCGCAATTATTCAGGACGTATTCACCTGATAGAGCGTTGTAAAGTTTCCCTGGTCAGTTTCTTCTATAATCGTTGTACCGCGAGGAATATATTCATGATATCCAGGGTGCAATCCATTTGAGGACTGTGCTTTTGTCTCAGCGTCGTAGCCGTAGACTCATTTGAAGTAAAATTTAATGAATCTTCACCCTCGGTTATTTAAACGCGAGCATGACACTTGACACGCATATTTTGATCAGTTATCTTTCTAATATCCGATTGAAAGCTATCGAAGTTCTGTTAAAGAATCCAAGTAGCCACAAAAGATCAAAACATATAGATGTAAAGTATCATTTTTCTAGAGAACAGGTAGAAAATGGGCTAATAAATGTGAAATATGTTCCAACCGGTGATCAGCTAGCCGATTAGGTAACCAAACCGTTAGCCACCGCAAAATTCAAGAATTTAAGACCATGGTTGGGTCTTCAAAATTAGCAAAATTAGAAATTATCAAGTCAAAATTCAAGGAGCTGAGTTTGAGATGGAGTAACAACGTGTCTGGAAAAGGAAGCGGACAAACCTATTCACCAACTCTGTTCGCATTCCTGGAATCTTAGTGGACGTTTTTACAATGCGTTTTCGAAACGCGTTTGCGTTTTCGAAACGCGTTTGCGTTTTCGAAACGTGTTTGCGTTTTCTAAACGTGTTTGCGTTTTCTAAACGCGAACGTTTAACGGAACTATGTGCATAATTTATGAGCCTTGGGTATGTATCCAGAACCTTGTGTACAGGGTTCATGAGTTAAGCGCGTTTAGAAAACGCAAACGAGTTTAGAAAACGCAAACACGTTTAGAAAACGCAAACACGTTTCGAAAACGCAAACGCGTTTCGAAAACGCAAACGCGTTTCGAAAACGCATTGTAAAAACGTCCACTAAGATTCCAGGAATGCGAACAGAGTTGGTGAATAGGTTTGTCCGCTTCCTTTTCCAGACACGTTGTTACTCCATCTCAAACTCAGCTCCTTGAATTTTGACTTGATAATTTCTAATTTTGCTAATTTTGAAGACCCAACCATGGTCCTAAATTCTTGAATTTTGCGGTGGCTAACGGTTTGGTTACCTAATCGGCTAGCTGATCACCGGTTGGAACATATTTCACATTTATTAGCCCATTTTCTACCTGTTCTCTAGAAAAATGATACTTTACATCTATATGTTTTGATCTTTTGTGGCTACTTGGATTCTTTAACAGAACTTCGATAGCTTTCAATCGGATATTAGAAAGATAACTGATCAAAATATGCGTGTCAAGTGTCATGCTCGCGTTTAAATAACCGAGGGTGAAGATTCATTAAATTTTACTTCAAATGAGTCTACGGCCATGGACCAATAGAATAAATAAGGACTCCCAACTCCCTATACTACCCTGTGTTAAAAACCGTTAACGCGCGCTCGCAGCGAACCTGGCAGAGGGTGCGGTGAACTAACGCCGCAGCGGTCCACGATCGTACCTCTATAGTTTGTTATTCCATGCAATGTTCTTTGTTTATCTATGATTTATTTATTTGTGTAGATATTTTAATACATTTTACTTTCGCAAACTAATGAAATTGTATAGATACATACCTTCGGCAGAGGTCAATGCGAAAGACTTTGATTTGAAGTATCTTATCAAAACACGAGCAAAGATGATTCAGTCAACTTCTGACGCAGAATCAAAGAGACTTGCTAATAATCAAATTAAAGGTAATGCTTGAAGTCAAGTATCTTTGATTTTGTGACACTCAGTTGATTTTTATCAGTACAACACTATTTCTCACTAAAAAGATTTCACTTAACAGAGAGGCGCCTTCAGCTAAAAGTACAATCCTGATTCCTGCTGCACACTACATATACACTTCCTTTGGCTTTCTCAACAGCAGTTGCTGCTGAGTAAAACGGTTAGAAATAACACTTCACATTAATACCAGTTTATGTACACGAAGACTGACGAAGATTGAAATGAAAATGGGAAACTTTTCACACTAAACTCTTCAAAACTGCAGGGCGACCACGAGGATACGAGGATCGAGGATCTAGAAACTTCTATGAGCACTACTGAGTGATAAGCCTAAATAGGTGGTGCATGGAAATATAAACAGGAAGACCCAATCATCGGTTTAGTTCACTACACCCTCTGCCAGGGAGCGCTGATGTCAGCGCTAACCGGAGTTGGGGGTCCTTATTTATTCTCTTGGTCCATGCTACGGCTACGACGCTGAGACAAAAGCACAGTCCTCAAATGGATTGCACCCTGGATATCATGAATATATTCCTCGCGGTACAACGATTATAGAAGAAACTGACCAGGGAAACTTTACAACGCTCTATCAGGTGAATACGTCCTGAATAATTGCGGGCAAGCGGTGACTGGATGTTCCATCATGATAATGCTCGCCGGCCACAGTTTTAGTGAAGCACAGCATCCTACATACCGCATCCTCCTAAAGTCCAGATTTAGCTCCCTGCGACTTTTGTCTGTTTCCTTAGCTTACGTTTCAACTCGATAGAGGAGATTAAAGTAATCACTTAGAGAGCGCTGAAGGGTATATTCAAAGGAGAGTTATTTTGACGAGTCCACATGAATTTTGACTTGTTAATTTCTAATTTTGCTAATTTTGAAGATCCGGCCCTGGTCTTAATTTCTTGAATGAGCTTGTTCAGCAATTCGTAATTCTTGCATTTTTGGAAACTAGAGAGTGCACAGAGTTCACAGGAATTTTCCCCGATTTTTTTGAGCAATATTAACCCACGAAATACGAGTCCAAAAGTCCGTATTTTGGGCTCCCATTTAAACGCGCGCCGCTTGGCCCATCTCAAAATGGCGCCCATTTTCTCCGTCCGGCGGTGGCCACACTTTTGACCCGGCGTGCCGGCGAGGTACCTCTGTATGCCTCTGCCGTGTGTGGGTCGTATAAACAAACGAAGATTGATAACACAAATGATCCAAACAACTCGAAATCTCTTAATTTTAATTGATTTAAATCCATTTTCGACTTCAACCAAGCATTTGGCAATAATATTCATCGTATTTTACAACCAGGAGCCACGGCCTATCGGCTCATTTTAAGGTGCATTCTGAAAATCAGTATTACAAGTCCAGTGTCCAAACCCAGACTTTCTTCTTTTACTTTTTTTGACCATTCTCTTTTCATTTTCGCGTCAAATCAAATGTTTTGCAGTTTCTTTGTCTTAAGTATGTGGTCCTGAATTCATTCAAGAGTTAGAAGTTCACCATTTATTTAGTATTACAGCCTTTTAACCTCTCAAGCTTTACCGATATGATCTCATGTAGTTCGAGGTTTCTTTGGCCCAAACCAAGTGATTACATATCTGATGTGTGTCTTATGGCTCTTCAAATTCGCAGTTTAGAACTAAATCAGAGACTACAATTACTTAATCCAGTTCTGCTCTCTTGTTCAATGTTTGTCATAAGTGTTTGTTCGTGTCTGTTCTTTATAAGTGACCACTGTAGTGCATATACTTATACACAGTTATGCTATCGGTACAGGTATTATTTCTTGTTTTCTACAGTCAGACTTTCTCTTAAGCGCAATAATTTACCAAAGAAATTCACCTAGTTGCGTAAATAATTTGGTGTATAGATATTCTGTTAATGTCTCCTTGCGGTGATTCAAAGTTTCTGAGATCTATCACAAGTGGATTTTGCATTTAGACGGTCACTCTTGTCTGATAAAATTACTGCTCTAGCAGTTTCAAATTTATACTTTGATCTCTGATTCATCACTAAATGACACTCATGCGGTGTCATTTATCTTTAATCAGTTCAAAGCTATTTCGACAATGAATCATCAAAGGTCCGATCGAAGAAGGAATTTTCTGGTGAGTGCTGCGGCTGAACCGACATCACAACTCAGCTTTCAAAAGCATCAACTTCTAAAAATTTATCAGGAAGTGGTAATGGTAAGTGGAAATCATGGTAGTGCTCACTTCTTTCATGAGCAAATCGTGCGCTCAAAATTTCAAAATCTACTCACCTACATGTTTATTTGAAGAGGAATACGACATGATATGCAGCAGGCTACACTTCATCTATGAATAATACGTAAATTTGTCTTGAGAGCATTCTTAGGAAACTTCCACAATTTTTAGTTTTATTCCTGAGAGAAAATTTGGAGACGACTCTGCTGGTATTCCCAGGGATTTTTCAGAAATTTTGTACTTCATAGGTATCATCAAATACTTAAGTATCAACAGATATTGTACAAGACAGAAAATTTATTTGAGGATTCATGCTAGTATGTTGTGTTTCCTGCAGAAACAAGGCTCATCATATTTCATGGAATGAAGTAATCAAAAACTACTTACTTACCTACAGCTTGGTCAGTTTCATGTCTTCCTAGAGTGAAGAAAATATTTTTTTTTCTCTCTATTTAAGAATTCAGGGTGAATCAAACCTGTCCAACAAACATTTTAATAAGTTCCCTTTGTTCAAAAACACCTAAGAATCATTTCAATGGTAAAGTTGCCAACGATTCTTGTTAAAAGTCTGAAAGTCGGCTGGTTTACTGAATTTCTCAGGTACTGATGGATGGAAGGATTTTGAAAAGACATAGAATTACATCCTCCCATAAGAATAAGTAAGGAACATGGTTAAGGTTATCTGGGGATGACATTTGTAACATTTCGTTGCATGATTTTATAATCGAGGAGAAACAGAAAGTCTGAAACTTTGTAAATCTACGTTAGTGGTTTTCTAGTTAGGCTATGACATTGATATGCTCGTTTTGTTATCAATTAATCTCCACAAAGGTAAGCATACTTACAAAAACTGTACCACAAGAGATGCGAATGTAACTTGTGATACCTAAGTGACTTTACAAATCTTACCTGTTAAACTACCAGCTGCCCGATTATTGAAACTATGTCAGCCCGACATGAAAAGACATAGCCCTATCATATCCATGCAATATATTCGAATTTGATGTCTTGTCAGGTTGCTCTAAGCCTTCAATAATCGGCCTGCTGATTAGTTGCAAAATATTTCCACTTCCAGACGAATGATCATGTCTTGGTTGATGCTTTCGATAGTAGAGTTGTGATGTCGGTTCAGCCGCAGCACTCACCAGCAAATTCCTTCTTCGATCGGACCTTTGATGATTCATTGTCGAAATAGCTTTGAACTGATTAAAGATAAATGACACCGCATGAGTGTCATTTAGTGATGAATCAGAGATCAAAGTATAAATTTGAAACTGCTAGAGCAGTAATTTTATCAGACAAGAGTGACCGTCTAAATGCAAAATCCACTTGTGATAGATCTCAGAAACTTTGAATCACTGCAAGGAGACATTAACAGAATATCTATACACCAAATTATTTACGCAACTAGGTGAATTTCTTTGGTAAATTATTGCGCTTAAGAGAAAGTCTGACTGTAGAAAACAAGAAATAATACCTGTACCGATAGCATAACTGTGTATAAGTATATGCACTACAGTGGTCACTTATAAAGAACAGACACGAACAAACACTTATGACAAACATTGAACAAGAGAGCAGAACTGGATTAAGTAATTGTAGTCTCTGATTTAGTTCTAAACTGCGAATTTGAAGAGCCATAAGACACACATCAGATATGTAATCACTTGGTTTGGGCCAAAGAAACCTCGAACTACATGAGATCATATCGGTAAAGCTTGAGAGGTTAAAAGGCTGTAATACTAAATAAATGGTGAACTTCTAACTCTTGAATGAATTCAGGACCACATACTTAAGACAAAGAAACTGCAAAACATTTGATTTGACGCGAAAATGAAAAGAGAATGGTCAAAAAAAGTAAAAGAAGAAAGTCTGGGTTTGGACACTGGACTTGTAATACTGATTTTCAGAATGCACCTTAAAATGAGCCGATAGGCCGTGGCTCCTGGTTGTAAAATACGATGAATATTATTGCCAAATGCTTGGTTGAAGTCGAAAATGGATTTAAATCAATTAAAATTAAGAGATTTCGAGTTGTTTGGATCATTTGTGTTATCAATCTTCGTTTGTTTATACGACCCACACACGGCAGAGGCATACAGAGGTACCTCGCCGGCACGCCGGGTCAAAAGTGTGGCCACCGCCGGACGGAGAAAATGGGCGCCATTTTGAGATGGGCCAAGCGGCGCGCGTTTAAATGGGAGCCCAAAATACGGACTTTTGGACTCGTATTTCGTGGGTTAATATTGCTCAAAAAAATCGGGGAAAATTCCTGTGAACTCTGTGCACTCTCTAGTTTCCAAAAATGCAAGAATTACGAATTGCTGAACAAGCTCATTTTGTGGTGAAAACGGTTTGGTCAGTAAATCGGCTAGCTGATCACCTGTTGGAACATATTTCACATTTATTAGCACTTTTTCTACCTGTTCTCTAGAATATGATACTTTACATCCATGTGTTTTGATCTTCCCTGCGACTTTTGTCTGTTTCCTTAGCTTACGTTTCAACTCGATAGAGGAGAGCAAAGAAAACACTTAGAGAGCGCTGAAGGATATATTCAAAGGAGACTTATTTTGACGAGTCCACTTGGATTTTTTGACGAGTCCACTTGCATTTTGACTTGCTAATTTCTAATTTTGCTAATTTTGAAGATCCAGCCCTGGTCTTAATTTCTTGAATTTTATGGTGGATAACGGTTTGGTCAGTAAATCGGCTAGCTGATCACCTGTTGGAACATATTTCACATTTTTTAGCCCTTTTTCTACCTGTTCTCTAGAAAAATGATACTTTACATGCATGTGTTTTGATCTTTTGTGACTACTTGGATTCTTTGCAATACTTATGTAACCGGTGTTGTCTTCATAAATTAAAATGGGAGTTATTGCAGTCATATTAATACTACTCAGAAACGATTTCAACCAAAGAGCTTCCCTGACAGCTTCAAAAAGCGCCATATACTCTGATTCAGTGGATGAGGTAGCCACAGAGTTTTGCTTTTGGTATTCCAACAAATGGTACAGTTTTCGAATAATTGAAATAAGAAGCCTGTCGTGCTCTTTCTATCGTTTTCATCTGTTGCCCAATCAGAATCACAGTGACCACTCAAGATATCAGTAAATATTAGTTTCTTTGTAAAGGTCAATTTCAAATTCCTTGAGCCTTATAGGTATCGTAACACCCTTTTCAAGTACTGCCACAAGATCTTAATGTTCTTGCTTGTATATTTGCATAAAATACTTATTGCAGCGCACAAATCAGCTGTCTTGTGCATATCATTATGTACACCATGCTGTGCAAGTAGTCAGGACCTTTTATGACTCTTCTTTGAACTCACCAAGCTACCAGATAACTTAATTTTCATATGAGGAACCATGAGGTTGCTTCCATCAGGTGACAGTACTATGAGAATTCAAAAAAAGTTAATTTTCGACTCCAGCCTACATGAACAACCGATATTTTCCGGACAGACCTCGTACAGTTCCCAATTCTCATATAAATTTCCTCTCTCTCAAATTTCCATTTAGAAAAGCTGTTTTTACATCCATTTGGTGAATTAGCAAATCAAATTGGTTGGTAAAAGCCACCAGAATTCTATTCGAGCGAGAGGAGCAAAAGTTTCATCATAGTCTTCAGCATATTTTTGACTGAAGCCACGAGCAACTAATCGCGCTTTATGTTTTTTAGGTTTCCCAAATTCATCCTTCTTAATTGTAAAAATCCATTTACAATCAACAATATTTTTATCCTCAGGCTTTGGTACAAGACTCCAAGTATTGTTGAATGTGAGAAAGTCAAGCTCCTCTTTAATGACCTGTTGCCATTGAATTTTATCAGCTCTATTCTCAACTTCATTAAAAGTTTTGGGTACATCACAGTCAATGGATTGTACATTTAAAATAAACTCATCAAGTTCATTTACATCACTCCTTGACCCCCAAAAAAATCATTCTCACGATTTTGGGGCTTCAAAACATGGTTTTTTATCCATCTCCATATGGATCTTCGCATCACCCTTTTTGTCTTTACTAGAGTTATGATCCTCTTCTGCGGTCACCTTTATCTCAAGTTCCTTATGAAGTTCTGATTTTGACTCCCAATCAAATTCATCAGTTCCTTCTTGAGTTCTCAGTTCTGATTTTGTCGATGACGCAAAGCAATATACTGGAGCTTTTCAATACCGTTCTTTGCAACTGGGGGGTTCCCGCAATGAAATTCAACGTCTTTCAGGGTTGATAAATTTTTGGAGGCTTCCGGTGGTCTCATTACATTCATTTTTGAAAAGTAGCGGATGTGTTGCCGTTAAAATTCGTCTAAGACGCACCGTTTCCCAGATATCGAGCAAAAACCATCGATTATTGATATTTTACCTTTGTATCTGATGTAAAGTATCGAAATCATCGACCATCAACATTCTCATATGAAGTTGTGGTAAGTAATCGAAATCATCGAGTATTGTTACATTCCCATTTAAAATGAACCACTAGACAAGGTGCGAATTTAAGCATTCTGATACGTGTTTCTTAACCAGAGCTTCACGGGGAACACGATTCACGCAACTAAATTACTGAAACCAACTCCTAACAAGGATATTAACGTTTTCATTTCACATTGGTTACGGGGAATTCGAATTGCTCAAAGCTCTACGACAATCCAATCGAGCACTACAACGCTTTCAGCAAGCTTCTCAGTCGAGCAATAAGTATTCATTTCCCATCATGTGTTGTTCAAACTGTAAACAATTTGCTATAGCTGATCCAAAGTGTCAAGATTTTTATATCGCAGAAACTATATCGTGATAACGTTTAGCGTGTGATGTGAATCACGCGGAGCATTGAGCTTTCATGAGCGGGTAGTTTCAATTTACACATCAAGAATCATATTTCGGTAATTTTCGGTGTGCGCATCATGGTTTACGTGATATTTTGGTTAAAAAAACTCGTCTGGTGGTCCATCACGGTAAATATTCGCAATCATCAACTGATTAGATTTTTCCATTTGATGTTACGGAGAAGAATCGGAATAATTGACCATCGCTGTTTTCCTATTAAAAAACTATGGTAATGAATCGAAATAATTGAATATTAATGTATTCCTATTTAAAACTAGAGTACCTTTATAGCGAGAGTATGGACAGATCGCTTCATGGAGGGTTTTGGGCCCCAAAAGTGCAGCCACCCTTCTAACCAACTTCTAACGCCCCAAAATTTCACTGCCAGTCTGAAGATTCCAATCCTAACCAATATGGCTAAGAATGTACATAAATGAGCGTTCTTCCGCAAAAATAAGTAAGTTTATGCAAAAACTAAGTCAAATACGTGCTTGATAAACGATGGTTCGTAACAATTGTATTAGTAAATTGCTCTGTGTAATTGAAATTCATAGGTTGGTTGCATTTTTGGGCCCTAACTTCATCCGCGGAGGCATCGGTGAAGGCCTGATGGATTCTCGGAGTTTCACATTTATCTATACTCTCACTATATAGGTACTATATTTAAAACTATGGTAAAATAATCGAGTGTGAAGTAATTTGGACCTGAATATCGATCTTTTACCCTACCTTAAATGTTAGATCGAACGGTCCATCGCGGGTTACGACACGTCCCTGAAAGCAATACGGTGGATTCCAATAAGATAATTATTGATTGATTGAATTTGGGCTTCCTAACTGTTTTAGAGGCTTCCTAGTGCTCTCATTGAATTTATAATCGAAATGTAGCGGATTGTTCTCGTCAAAAATCGTCTAGGACGTACCGTTTTTGACATATTAAGCAAATACCATCGATTATTGATATGTTACGTTTCTATCTGTGGTATAGTATCGAAATCATCAACCATGGACATTCTCATATGAAGTTGTGTTAAATAATCGAAGTCATCGAGTATACCGCTTACTCCATACAACTGAATAAGATTCATAAGATTATCCTGCGATCCACGAACCAACAGATATTTCACGTTGAATATTGATCATCTCGTGACGCATCCATCGAGGACCGCAGCACGGAGACGGAGTTAAAGCACTTCGTTGCTCCCTCACGACCGCTGGGTGAGAACCCGCAATGAAATTTTAAGTTTTTCTGACACCCTTGATCCATACAAGTGAATTAGATTCCTCAGATTATTCTGCGACCCATGAACCAACGGATATTTCACGTTGAACATTGATTTCGGGATGTATAGAGTGAGGACCCGTAGGCTTGTGCTGAAGTTTCCTAAACATACCGTTCGCGAGGGGGGCTGCCCGCAATGAAATTTCAAGTTTTTTTCTGAAACCCTTGATCCATACAAGTGAATTAGAGTCCTCAGATTATTCTGCGACCCATGATCCAACGGATATTTCACGTTGAACATTGATTTCGGGATGTATAGAGTGAGGACCCGCAGGCTTGTGCTGAAGTTTCCTAAACAATCCGGTTCGCGAGGGGGGCTGCCCGCAATGAAATTTCAAGTTTTTTTCTGAAACCCTTAATCCATACAAGTGAATTAGAGTCCTCAGATTATTCTGCGACCCATGATCCAACGGATATTTCACGTTGAACATTGATTTCGGGACGTATAGAGTGAGGACCCGCAGGCTTGTGCTGAAGTTTCCTAAACAATCCGGTTCGCGAGGGGGCTGCCCGCAATTTTTAAGTTTTTTCTGATACCCTTGATCCGTAGAAACTAAGAGCCAGTCGTCACATCGTTGTGCGATCATAAACACACAACTATTTCACGATGAATTTTGAACTCTGGACGGAGCGAGGACCGCAGTCTACGAAGGCCACGAAGAAAACCGCGTATACACATAAGATAGGTATGTGTCATAGACGTGTTTATGACATCAGACATACAAACGGTCAATAGTAAAACTCAAGAATCCATTTATTCAAACAAGCATAAAAAAACTCGTATATACATATCAGATACACATGCGACTTAGGTGAAAGTTGGATTTTCGCGAAAACTAAAAGTCGTATCAAAATTCGGTCTGTACAGTTTTCCGATCTTCCATAGTGTAAAAGAATCGGATCGGAGGAGGGCAATTTTCCGAAATTTTTTTTAATTTCCCGAATCAGACCCTACTCTCCAGTATCCGATACCAGACCCATACTGTAGGATATGGTGTATTGATCCCGAAAATTTTACGAGTCCGAAAATCCGAATATTTTACACAATCTGAAAACAATGTAAGGATCAGAACCGCGCATACACATAAGATAGGTATATATCATAGATGTGTTTTTACAATCGGACATACAACCTGTCAAGAGTGAACTACCATCCCATTTATTCGAGCAAGCGTAAAAACTCGTATATACATATAAGATACGCATGCGACTTAGGTGAAAGTTGGATTTTCTCAAAAACTAAAAGTCGTCTCAAAATTCGGGTCGTACGGTTTTCCGATCTTCGATAGTGTAAAAGAATCGTGTCGGGTTGGGATGGATCGGAGGAGGAGAATTTTCCAAAAATATTTTCCAGCGTAGGACTTAGATAATGTTTTAATATCCCGAATCAGACCCTCCTCTCCAGTCACCGATACCATACTGGAGGATATGGTCTATTGATCCCAAAAATTTTACAAGTCCGAAAATCCAATTGCCCGAATCAGACCCTACTCTCCAGTATCCGATACCAGGTCCATACTGTAGGATATGGTCTTTCGAAATCGAAAATTTTTACAAGTCCGAAAATCCAATTTCCGGAATCAGACCCTACTCTCCAGTATCCGATACCAGGTCCATACTGTAGGATATGGTCTATCGTGGATGCCGTCAAAATTTTACAAGTCCGAAATCTCGGAAACTAAAAGTCGTATCAAAATTCGGTCAGTACAGTTTTCCGATCTTCGATAGTGTAAAGGAATCGCATCGGTCCGCTACGGATCGGAGGAGGGTAATTTTCCGAAAATTTTTTAATTGCCCGAATCAGACCCTAATCTCCAGTCTCCGATACCAGACCCATACTGTAAGATACGGTCTTTCGAAATCGAAAATTTTTACAAGTCCGAAAATCCAATTTCCGGAATCAGACCCTACTCTCCAGTATCCGATACCAGGTCCATACTGTAGGATATGGTCTATCGTGGATGCCGTCAAAATTTTACAAGTCCGAAATCTCGGAAACTAAAAGTCGTATCAAAATTCGGTCAGTACAGTTTTCCGATCTTCGATAGTGTAAAAGAATCGCATCGGTCCGTTACGGATCGGAGGAGGGTAATTTTCCGAAAATTTTTTAACTGCCCGAATCAGACCCTAATCTCCAGTCTCCGATACCAGACCCATACTGTAAGATACGGTCTTTCGAAGCCGAAAATTTTACAAGTCCGAAATCTCGAAAACTAAAAGTCGTATCGAAATTCGGTCCGTACAGTTTTCCGATCTTCGATAATGGAAAAGATTCGCATCGGTCCGCAACGGATCGGAGGATGGTGATTTTCCGAAAATTTTCCAATTTCCCGAATCAGACCCTAATCTACAGTATCAGATACCAGGCCCACACTGCAAGATACGGTCTCTCGAAACCGAAAATTTTTACAAGTCCGAAAATCCGAATTTATAGCACAATCTGGCAACAGTGTACGGAAAAATCAACTAATTTCTTGCCCCATCTGGCAACACTGTAAAATGCAATGTTGCAAAAATTCACCAATAAATAAATCATTTATTTATGTCCACCGTCCGGCAACGCTGCTGCGCCATCTTGATAAATACACCATTGCATAACCCGAAAAATGAAGGGGCATTATTACACCATTGCATAACCCGCATATTGAAGGGGCAACATGCAATACTTTCTTTTTACAGCGTTGCCATATTGAACAATAATCCCTATACAACGCTGTAATTTAATTCATATTTTTCTGCACAATCATGCAACGCTGTTGGATAATTTACTGCGCTAAGATTCCCATTTTCACCCTACTTACCCGGATCTCCGCGTTTCAATCGTTCTGCGAGGCGAGTGCCCGGTCCGCAGTACCTGTAGTCGCCCGGTAAGTGTAGTTCGAACGGTAGTGAATTTATCAACGAGTTTAACAGTCCACGTCCTCGATTGGTTTTGCTGCAAGTTGATGTTCTTCTCGGTGACATACTCTGACGAAAATGTCCATACTATTTATACGGAGAAGTAAAGAAAATAACTGTCCGATAAAATAGGGAACGAATACGATGCGACTCGTCAAGCATAGAAAGTCACTGCGAGTCCGGAACCTTGACAAACGGAAGAAGAAAAATGAAAACCGACGACAAAGACGACGACACAGTGAACTGTTACCGAACAGTATCCGTTGCATTGTCGTTGGACCGTCCAACTGCGGTAAAACAAACGTGATGGTTTGCTTGCTACAACATCCGAACGGATTGAAGTTCCGCAACGTGTACTTGTACTCCAAGACACCGTTCCAAACCAAGTACGAAGAACTGCGTCGGATATTCGATGGAATCGACGGTCTCGGATACAACGTCTATTCGGACACGGCCGAGATTGTTCCACCAAACGATGCCGCATCAGACTCGGTCTTCATTTTCGATGATGTCGCTTGTGACAAACAAAATGCGATGCGGGAATATTTCAGTATGGGAAGACACAGCTCGGTCGATAGTTTCTACTTGTGTCAAACGTATTCTCGCATACCGAAACAATTGATTCGCGATAACGCTAACCTGCTCGTAGTTTTCAAACAGGACAATACAAACTTGCGACACATCTACGACGATCACGTCAACACAGATTTCACGTTCGAAGATTTCAGACACATCTGCTCGGTGTGCTGGCAGGACAAGTACGGGTTTTTAGTCATCGATAAAGATAGTAATAAGAACGAGGGAAGGTACCGGAAAGGTTTCGATACTTTTATTGAACAAGATGGATAACTTATCGTTGTCGACGATCGCTCAGAAATACGGTAGTATCGATAAAATCCGTCAAGATATCAAACGGAAGTTAAATACCATTCGCACCGGAGAGGCGGACGCTCAGGTGACGTTGAAGAAAGTTTTCAAACCGTTGACAGATCCACTCGCAGTGTTGCAGAAAACTGTGTCGTCGTCGTCAACTCCCGCACTTGTCGCTGCTCCTCAGGAAAAGAAAACCAAGATCGAAGCTTCAAAATCGGAAACGAAAGATGGAAAAACGTTTGTTGATAGTTTATTTGCTTCGTTCGGATCACCGAAAAATATAAACAACGATGACGATTCAAAGGATGATGATGACGATGATGATGATGAATCGTTCCAAGATGCAACGGGTAAAGAACAAACAACGAGTCGCACTGAAGACGACGACGTCGATTCTCGAAACACAATCACTGCCCCGCACGTACAGTTCTACTTGGACGATCTGGAGAAACAACCGAAACAATCCGATACCACGTATGGTGTGCGGAAAGCGATCAACGGAAACTATCTTATCGGAAACCGAACCATAAGTTTCGATTCGGACGGACGACTAATCTTGGACGGTGGCGATGAGGTGTTCGAACCGACACCCGGGTTCTTGGAGCTCATTTTTATGAAACATCCGCGTAATTACACAGCAGATGATCGTGCTAATTTCCAACGAGTAGTTACGCTCACCAATGCGCATTGGAGGAATCACCATCCACACGGTAGACCCAACTCGAACCGCAGTCAAAAATACCGCGATCTCATCAAACCTTTGTTCGCTACATCGACTCCGAGATCAACGAGAAAGTCATCGCGTAAAAAACTGAAGAAAGGCTCCGGTATCAAAATTCACCGTGCGAAACGGGAACTCGTCTATTGGGACGATCCGAACGAATTGGTCCAACGTCTCGTTTTACTTGTAGCTTCGAAACAAGCTGGTCACACCGATCACGATCGTGAAATTCTGAGTATCGTCGAAGAGCTTCGCGAAGCAGATTACATCCACTAAATATAGGTTCCGCACAAAAAATGAGTCACACCGACCGGTTTGGAAGATCGAAAGGAACTTACGTTCGCAACACAAAGCAAGGTCTCAAAGGTGACGGTTTCTTACTGGATCCCGACGGAAATTATCTCGTATCCAACAAACGGATCCGACAACTGCAAGATCCCGAAGAGGATACCGACGCCGTGAACAAACAATGGACAGACTCGAGGTGGACGGAAGCTATGAATTTAGCACAGCTTTGTTTGCAGAGAATGGAAGAATACAAAAGTATCGCGCAACGACTCGAGACGAAATTATCACGACTGGAAAATAGAATCAGTCAACTAGAGGTTGTGAATCGAATGAAAGGAAAATAGTGTTGAGATGAGTCACACGGACGGTTTTGGCCGATCGAAATTCCGCCGCGGTCCAAAAGGTGACGGATTCTCACTGGATTCCGACGGAAATTATATCGCATCGAACAAACGGATTCGTCAAGTGCAAGATTCCGAAAGCGATGAGGATGCGGTGAACAAACAATGGTCCGAACGGAAGTGGAAGGAAGCCAAGAAATTAGCTCAACACTGTCTGGAGCGTATCCACCAACTTCAGCAATCTTACAATCGTCTGGTTAAAATAGTAGCAACGAAACAGCATTTGAATCGAGAGAGCGGACGACGTCGACGGTAAATATCATGTCGGCAGAAAAACGTGGGATCGTCGAGGAGCTACATAAACCTGCACGACGAAACTATCCGCGTCGTAAAGTACGGATTCTCGGATTGTTCGATTTATGGCAAGCCGATCTCGTCGAGATGCAACCGTACGCCTCGGTCAACAAAGGATACAGATATCTCCTCACCGTCATCGACGCGTGCTCGAAAAAGGCGTGGGCCGAACCGCTCAAATCGAAAACGGCCACGGATGTCACTTTTGCTCTGCAACGCGTTCTCAAAGCAGCCGGAAAGTCACCGAAACATTTACAAGTCGACATGGGCTCGGAATTCTACAACTCCAAATGTCAAGCATTGATGAAGCGTCACAAGATCAATATGTACAGCTCGTACTCAACAACCAAAGCCTCCATTGTCGAGCGATTCAACCGAACGCTCAAAACGAAGATGTGGAAAGAGTTCAGCGCGCAAGGATCTTACAAGTGGGTAGATCTATTACCGAAACTCATCCGTGAATATAACGGGAGCGTTCATCGCACAATCGGGATGAAACCAATCGATGTCACCGAAAAGGATATACCGATGATCCTGCAAAAGCTTCGTGGACCGCCGCTGAGTAAAATTGAAAAGAGACGTCTGGCCAGACGAAAACTGAATGTCGGTGATCACGTCCGGATCTCGAGACTCAAAGCCATGTTCGAGAAAGGATACACACCGAATTGGAGCACGGAAATTTTCAAGATTGTCAGCGTCAATCCCACCGTTCCGATCACGTACGATCTGAAAGACGCACACGATACGATCATCAAAGGAAAATTTTACCGCGAAGAACTCCAACCCACCAACTATAAAGATACGTTCCTGGTGGAGAAAATTCTGCGTCGCAAGAAAAACCAGGTCTTTGTCAAATGGTTGGGTCTGGACGCGAGTCACAATAGTTGGATCGATAGTTGGATTTCGTATAAATAATATGCAACGTGTTTGCGTTTTCTAAACGTGTTTGCGTTTTTTAAACGTGTTTGCGTTTTCGAAACGTGTTTGCGTTTTCGAAACGTGTTTGCGTTTTCGAAACGTGTTTGCGTTTTCGAAACGTGTTTGCGTTTTCAAAACATGTTTGCGTTTTCTAAACGCGAACTATTTGAAACTGTAACTGTAACTGTAAATATCCAATAAAAATTTTTGATTCGTCAAACTGCTGAACATTGCAATATCCATTCCAAGCGCACACTAGTACAAAATTTGAAATTACCGAATCAGACCCTAATCTACAGTATCAGATACCAGGCCCATACTGCAAGATACGGTCTTTCGAAACCGAAAAATTTTACAAGTCCGAAAATCCGAATTTTTTGCACAATCTGGCAACACTGTACGGAAAAATCAACTAATTTCTCGCCCCATCTGGCAACACTGTAAAATGCAATGTTGCAAAATGTCACCAATAAATAAATCATTTATTTACCTGCCCCGTTCGGCAACGCTGCTGCGCCATCTTGAAAAATACACCATTGCATAACCCGAAAAATGAAGGGGCATTATTACACGATTGCATAACCCGCATACTGAAGGGGCAACATGCAATACTTTCTTTTTACAGCGTTGCCATATTGAACAATAATCCCTATACAACGCTGTAATTTAATTCATATTTTTCTGCACAATCATGCAACGCTGTTGGATAATTTACTGGGCTCAAGTCGCTATTTTCATACTACTCTTTGCTTCTCTCCGTTTCCTAATTCTAAGGAAACAGGGTTCTTCGATCAACACCACATGGATCCTTAAATTTAGGACACAGAAGTGATTCCCTCGTTTCCTAATTTTGAGGAAACAGTTTTCCCGTTTCAAGTATCCGTTAGTCTGTTTCAAGAAAACGTATACGTGGTTCAAGAAAGCATGGTTTTCTTAACTCAACACAATTTTGTTACCTTGGATCGAGATAACTGTTGGCTTGTTCCAAGCTAACACCGTGTTGAAATTAGGAAACTTTTTAAGGATACATGTTTCCTTAAATTTAGGACAAGTTTTTTTTCAGTGTACAGAAATCATTTTGATAACCTCTCAACACGTTATCCATAGTTCTTTGGAAAGCAGAAGGTGCATTTTTCAGTCCAAAAGGTAAACGCAAATACTCAAATTTACAGTTCTCAAAACTGAATGCGGTTTTGGGGATAGATTCTTCGTCTAACAGAATCTGATTAAATCCACTAAAAAGATCTAGTGCTGAAAAATACTGGCATCTACCCAGCATACTCAAGGTGTGGTTCAGGACGGGTATTGGGTAAGAATCCCCTACAGTAACTTTATTTAACGCTCTAAAGTCGATTACTATTCGATATTTTCTTTTCCCGGAACTATCCGCTTTTTTGGGAACAATCCACAGCGGAGAGTTCCACGGAGAATAACTGGGTCTAATGACGCCGGTTTCAAGCATTTGATCGAGCTGTCTGCGAATTTCTTCCTTTAGTGCAAACGGGTACTGATAAGGGCGTACATTGATCGGATTATCGCACGTGGTGATAATTTTATGCTTGACATCATTAGCAAAGGTCAGAGGTTGACCCTCGATAAAGAACACATCGTTGTACTCGAGCGCAACGTCTTTAATTACTTGATATTCTTCCGCGTTGAGGTGATCGGCACGCAACATTGACAGATCAAACCTCTTTTTAGACGTTTCGAAGTTGTGAATTGAGGTTTTACCCTTCTTACCCTCAAATTTCTTTAAAACATTTAATTGATTTTTGTCCGTAACTTGGATCAAATAAACATTTGCAGGTTCACACGGAATGAAGCCCGTCGGAGTCATTTTGTAAGTAGTATCGGAATGATTGAATATAGAACAAGTAGCCAAACCATTCTCTACATTAGTTAGGCAACTAGGAATTTCCAAATTTTTCCCAAGTTTAACCTGTGGTATAAAGACTTCTGTTTCCGTGGTATTCACAGGAACCTTAATAATTTTTTCCGAAAACGGAGGAGAGATAATTTTTGTGATTTTGGGATTGGTGTCGTGAAAAAGCAAAGGAATACTGATTTTCTCCGCCTCCAGGCTTTGTTTTTTAAAATCAACATTCATTTTTAACTCTTTCAAGATATCAATTCCAATAAGTACATCAAAGAAATCATGAAATTTATACATCAACAATCTAAAATAACCCTTTTGTTTAAATATTCCGGGGATCGGGGCATAAACGCATTCATCCGAAATTCTGGATCCATGTGGCGTGCTTATCTCCATTTTTAAACTTCGAATAAATTTTGGAAATAATTGTTTAGCCAGTTCAGGGTTTAAAAATGAACTGGTACTACCACAATCAATTAAAATTTTTGCGTACTTAAAATCAGGAATAATAATGTACGGCAAAATATTTCTCGTAGTGCTGTTCAAGTTAAGTTCGGATCTTCCGAGGCTACTATCTGAAAAAAAGGAGTAGTCTCAATTTCTTCCGGCACTTCTTCTACAAAAATCTCATTATCATTTGTCGCATCCACTTCACATTCGTTAGAGTGTGTGTCAGTGACGTGAGCATGAGATATTCCAGACATAGGAATAGCTTTATTTGTAGCAACATTGTTACTACCTGAAGGGCGATTGTTGAATCGTTGGTTCTGATTATTTGGTCTATTTTGACCTTGGCCTTGATTCTGATTTTGATAATTGGGTTTGAACTGCCCTTGATTACCAAATTTTTTATTATTTTGGGAGTTATTCTGAGAATAATTTTGAGAATAATTACCCTTATTTCCCTGTTTATTTTGTGAATTTTGACCTTTGTTCTGGTTTTGCTTTTTCCCACCAGAGCCACCAGAACTATTTCCTTCATAATTACTCAAATTTTCAAATTGAAATTCATTGGTCATAAGGTTAAGAGCCTCAGCCAATGATAACGGGTTACGGGATTTTAGGTACTGCCTAAGCGGATCCCTAAGTCCACGTAAAAATACTTGCAAAGCTAGTTCATTGATGAAATCCTTATGAGCTAGTCTGCGATGAGTATTCATGAAAGCAATAATCAAGTTCAATTGATAGGTCAGACGATTGTAAAAATCAATCGGTTTCTCATTAGAATTTTGAGATAACCGACATAATTAGATGGTGAGCGTGCGATCAGTTTTCCGATCACCATAGAATTCGGTCAACTTTTCTTTTAATTGAGGCCAATTTTCATAATCAAAGTTTCCAAGTTGAATCTGGGCTTGTCCCTTAATAATCTTGGAAAGGATTCCGCGCAAAAGGCGAGAATTCTGAATATGATTAGGTTCATTTCTTATAAAGAAAGAATTGTTTAATTGATCGCAAATTTTTATAAATTGGGGCAATAAATTCGTTTCACCTTTAAATTCAGGGATCGAATTTATATCCGAATTTTTCAAAAAGAAAGGATTATCATTATTTCTCCGTTCTAATTGATTAACTATAGTTTGAAGACGCGTGAATTCAGCAAGGAATTCCTGTTGATTCATGTCGTTTTCAGGATTATTATTTTCGGGAATGTCTCCGTCAGGAAATTCAAATCTAGCAGGTCTTAGAAATTGATTTGGATTCGCCATAAATCAAAGCGTTAAATTAATGTGGATTTATTTACCCAACTCATTAGTTGAAAATTAATTTAAGGTAATTTAATCTTCATTCATTAAGAGAAAATAAAACATTTTCTTAATGATGACGTATTGCGCGTAACGTTTCTGTCGTGAATATAAAGGAGCAGTGAAGTTTTCCTCAAGGCGTTCCTTGATTCCAATGCTAATTGGATCGCTATACTCATTAGATGAGAACAGAAAATCCCATATCAAACGAGTAGCGTCATCGATTTCTAGTTCTTCAATATTCGTTTCTCTGGCTAACCTAGTTAAATCTAGGACGAGAGGACAAATGGGATGAAGATACGAGAACATGGATAAACTTAAACAAATTTCAAGGGCGTAACTGTAAGGAAACACCTTGCAATTTGTAGAAAAATGACTTTCGAATAATCTCCGGAGGCCTAACAGTAAGGAAATCACTCCGCAAATTATTTCTGAAAGAGTAATTTAATCTGTAGCCCTAATCTAGGGAGTCACTACAAAAAGAGAAAAATCTCAAAATAATATTTAGCAAAGAAAAGAAAATTCACTTAAAATCAAAAAATGGGGGATGGTCAGAATATTATCAATCATTACATAAACTCACAGAAAGAAGGCGATGATCTTCATCTTCGGAGCGGGCAAGTGTGAAAATCGAGGTAATCGGAGTTGGAATCTCGAATCTGGAGTCCGGAGGGCGTGCTGATCAATCTGTCCCAGCGGGGTCCCAAGTACTCGTCAAAGCACCCAATGGATTTCCAGGGAATGCTCGGGGCAGGAACGGGTTTGAGTTGGATCTTGGCTTCCGGAAGATGTCTTAACGGCAAGCGAAACCACAGGAAAGACCAGGCACGATGACGCTTCAGACCAGACTCTACGATGGCAAAATCTCCGTCACGCTTGTAATTCTCTATGATAGACTTAGAGAGTCTAGGAGCACCGAAGTAAGAAAACGCTTCAATATTGTCAATGTAGACAATGACACGATCTTGAGTGCGACGTACTTCAATCGGCCAGTCTTGACGAAATCGTGAATTGAGATGATAATCGTAAATGATTGATAAGAGCTTCTGTTCCTCCTTCTCGTTGGCGTAGATGAAGCGACGTTCCGTTCTGGCTGGTACAGGAAGATCGGAACCGTAGCGAGAAAAAATGTCAACGGACATAGAAACAGTTACGTTCGGGAGCGAATAGGTCGTTTTTATTTTCCGCGAAAATACGGGAAAATCCTAGCGACGAGCGCCAGTTAATAGATTGCTAATTTAGTAGCAGAGCGGCAACTGCGCCAGAGCAATATGCTCAGAGCAAAATAATAAATTCAAAGTACGGAATACAATGAAGATTTATTAAGTTCACAGAATAGAATTACAACTGACACATTAAAACGGGTAGGAACGAACGTACTAACGGCAGAGGGAACCGGGCCTAACTGGTATCACCAAAGAGAGACTGCGATTGAATTTGGAAGGATTCGGGTGTCATTTTATAATGACATCTTATCTAGGTCGATTGACGTAAAATGGGAGAAAAGGTCAATCGAATATCCGCAGTTAGCTAAAACAATTGCTTAATTAAGAAGCGTCAGCGAAGCTGTGCTTTTGTCTATCAATATTTGGAAACCAAATAATGTTACACGTGCCATTATTGCCAATTGGGCGAGAAAATGGGATAGAACATAACTTGTATGTGTTTTTAAGAATTAATAATTAATCCTTTAGAAGTTCGGAAATCGTTTCAGCTGCGGTCTTCCTGTTGATCCGGCAGTATTATGCTGCCCTTATGAGGTGCTATAGGTAGCCCCAACCTAACCCCCCCTCCCACCCAACCAAACGAAAGAATTTGAATGCGTGAATGTTTTAAGCTTGGATTGAAATATTTTAAATTCGAGAATCACTGTTTCCTGGCCTCCTGAATGCATCCCTACAATTTTAAACAAATTTCATAAAATTTCGTGCGTAAAATTTCACGCGAATAAAGTTCATGGAATTTTGCAGATGATGCACCATTTGGAAGAACTGAGAACTTATAGTTGACGTTCATAATGAATAATAAATATTACAATAACACTCGGATAGTTTGCCTTCAATTTTATCGGACAGGCAAAAATGTGGAAAACAAGAGTTATGATGTCTCAGTCCTTACTTTGTAGTTTGCCGGTACCTAAGGAAATTTTCAAAACCAATTAATTGAATAGGTAGAAAAAGAGAGAAGGAAAAATAAATAAATGACATTAAAATAATCAATTTCCATGTCGAGCGAGCACAGGAAACTAAATAAACAGTCAGAAAATTATTGGGGAAGCACCACGTAATAAATTCAAACGCCGCGCCAAGGCTAGAGGATTCTCTTACGTCATCCAGATGACCGGCAACGAAAACGGCTGCCTGGGTTTTTTCTCCACCGATTAGATTTATACGTAAAAAAATTAGACTTAAACGTTTTAGACGTAAACCATTTAGACCCAAACTAATTAGACCTGAACAATTAATTAGACGTAAACTAATTAGACGTAAGATTGTAAGATTTAATGCGACATTCCCAACAATTATTAGATGCTAAATAATTAGACGACCCTTTTTTAGACGCAAAACAATTAGACCTAGTGGTCGTTAGACGTCTAACAATTAGACGCTAACACTTTAGACGTAAACCTTTTAGACTTGAAAAGGTTAGACTGTAAATTTTTAGACGTTAACTATTTAGACCCAAACGGTACCCCCCCTCACAAAGTAGGCTTTTCATTTATTGAACAAAAAGCAGAGAGAGAGAACAAAGGAACATCTAGAGGTCACATTCTCATCATAGTGAGAGACAAAAAAAAAACAAACAGAGCGCTCCAAGTGAACTGGGGAAACCAAGAGACAAATCAAGATAAAATATCACTGAGTGCATACTGACATTTTTAATATTTTTAGCATAAATCTTATGCAAACGCACAAATAAGATGATTTCCAATGGCATATCTGTTCTTTTTCAAATAATCTTTCTCATTACCTAGAAAAGGAAACTGGCAACATTACTATTTCAGTTACCGTGTAATCACTGTGGCCACGATTTTAATAGGTTTGGTCTTGCCATTAACTGAAACTACAGGATACCCCTTCAACTATAACCAACTTCTGTGCTCAGTAACATTATGTAGTCATAGGAATTAGGACCAACAATATCAATAAGTATTCAATTGTATGCAACAACTGCAGGCTACGCTTTTAACTATCACCATCTGTGCTCACAAGCATTACTCGGAGTCACAGTAAAAAAAAGATCACCATTGAACTGCTCTTTTTTGGTGCGCCCTAGTAGCATTGACTCTTAAAAAAAATCTTAAAAAAACCGGAAATTTGAAGAAAATAAAACTCTTAAAAAAAAATGTTGAAATACTCTTATCAGGAAACCCTTTTTTCCTGCTTTCTGAAGTAAAATAAATGTTAAATTTTAAGTAAAATCATTTAACTATTTCAAATAAATTTTAACTTTAAAAAATGGGAAAAAGTTCTTAAAAATATATTCAATTTTAATACTTTTTGCAAGTCTTCATCCCTTCAAATTTACTAGTTTTTTAATCCATTTTGTAATTAAAAAACGCTAAAAAAAGGGTTTCCTGATAAGAATATTTTAACAGTTCCTTTAAGTGTTAAATTTCCCTCAAATTTACTGGTTTTTGAATTGTTTTTTTTTCTTCTTTCCTAATCTTTTTTGTTAAATATGTGGAGAAAAAAAAGGAATAAAAGCTAAGAAGAAACAACCCGAAAGAGGATTCCCTAAAACATTATTTTGATTAGTTCTTATCTGCAGCCTGGTTGTTAAAATTTTGTACCTGTCTATTGGACTTGAAAAGTATAGGGTGTAATGAAAATATGTTATTAGTGTGTCTCAGCAGTCACTATTGCGCATCTCGCTTTCTCCGGCTGGATAATCGACAAACTAAAGGCACCCCCTCAGTGAAAAGCGAGATGTGCAACAGTGACCGCCAGAACCCACCAATCACATACATCTATTACAGCCTAAATTGTCACGTCCAAAAGGCAAATATAAAAGGAAAAGAAACAGTCACGCATTACATTTAAAAACTAGAGGAGAAAGGCTTCATAGGATCCATCTCAACAATTAAGTAGGAAGATAAAATTTGAAGCCAGAATTGAACATTGTGAAAATTATGCCATAATTTATTCCTAATAAACAAACTTGTGAAGAAGGAACATTTTAACAAAAAGCCAATGGTGAAAATAACAATTTGGAATAAAATTTTGGAAAAGAAACAATTTCAAAACCTACGTATAAATAATGAACAATGTACTAGATACCTAATTTAATACAGTATTATAGGTATTAGCCTTAACGGTAACATTTAATACTTAACAATTACAACATTCAAATTTACTAAGACTATATTCAGTCACTGTAAGGGGTAACTTATGGCATCATATATCACAAAAATTACTGAACAAGGAAGCTGTAGCTCTTTAAGTGCATTTAAAAGATAACAAAAGCCTCATTTTCACCCACCACTGGAAAAAGAGGTAGCCTAGATCAAGAGTAAAACCTCATGAAAAATATAATTGAAGGAAATATACTGCAGATTTAAGCATGTATTTACTAAAATAAATAAAGAATTTTTCAGACGAAGAGTCTTTCGACTTGATTTCTAGAAAGGATCAGCTTGAATCAAGAGCCATTTATAATTTTCAGGAGGCTATACTCTAGGTCCAAGCGACTTCTTTTTCAGGGATGGAATATGATCCTCTATTTTGGTTCAAAGACGTAAGTGTTCCCTGTCTGGCATTGAATAATCTCATGACATGGCACTTGAGTGTCCTGATCTCCAACTTCCTAGAATGAAACAATGCTTCAGAAAATTAATAGGAGGTGTCTATAGAAAATTAGACTATCAGTCTCATCAAATGATAATTCTTAATAATACTGAGAAAAAACCTGAGTTAAGTTAAGAGATAAAAAAAGGGCAAATAAAACATGTCTCGAAAGTACAGTCTGGAGTCCTGATCTTCAACTTCCTTGAATGAAACATTGCTTAAGAAAATTAATAGGAGGTATCTATAGAAAATTAGACTATCAGTCTCATCAGATGATAATTCTTAATAATACTGAGAAAAAACCTGAGTTAAGTTAAGAGATAAAAAAAGGGCAAATAAAACATGTCTCGAAAGTACAGTCTGGAAATATCAAAACACAAAAAAACATAAGTATAATCAGGGCACAAAAACTTCATTAAATGAAACCAGATTTTAAGCGATTTCACAGATTTGTTTTGGCGAAATTAGATTGCTAAGATTAGCAACACATTGATTGCTTTTTGCAATATGCTGATGAATTGCACTCTGGGTGGCATGGATTCTCTTCGACGTAAGAGACCCTTGAAATTTGAGTGGAAAGTGTTGCGTAAATATTACATAATTTTCAAGTAAATGGGCCTGTTGCAAACTTTTGCAGGGCAAAAATAAGAGTCATTCCTTACAGATAATGCCTCAGAAATCATAATGCCTCAGCGCATTGCCAAACTCTGAAATGCACTCCTATCTTCACAATCTGCGCAAGAAACTTGAGGTTTTTTAAACACCCCGCTTCAAAAAGGATACTACGGCACGGGTGAACATTTCGTCAGAGGAGTCGTTCCATTCAAGCCTTACTCAACATGGCCAACGCTTCCGCGCTCAAGTTGAGGAGAGCACAAGGTCAACCAAGGCGGATATCTATCAACGCGAGAAAAATGTGAATGTAAACACACCGATCGTTATCAGGTGGTTAGAATCATCGTCACGACACATCACATGTGTTTTGGCGGATTGGCGTCGGCTACGTTGAATAGAGTCCCTTTATAACCCAGAGTTAAGACAACTCACTTTTGGTTAGGCTGAAAGTGGCCTAAAAAAAAATCCAATTCTGATTGGTTCTCGCTCATGGAGGCCGAAACGAGTGCACCAAGATGGCGGTACCTCGAATGTGAACAAAAGTAATGAAAATATAACTAAATTGTGGTTTATCAAGAGTGAATTGTTATTTTAATCGCACCAAAATGAAAATATATTAAGAAATTATCCACTAATCAATCTAATTTTAAGGTTTTGATCAGTTTTTGTTGATGTTGTTGTTTTTGGATGACAGACATCGGAGGATTCCTTATCCTTATCCCTCAATATCGTTCGTTTGAGTGCACTCGTTTCGGCCTCGATGGCCAGCCAAGGCCGGCTGCCAGTCAGCTGATAATCGAGTTGTCTTAACTCTGGGTTATAAAGGGACTCTAACGTTGAATATTGCATAGTATGCTTGTGAACAGAGGTTGGGTGGAATGACTCTTCTTACGAAATGTTCACCTATACTGTGGTGTCGTTTTTGAGGCGTGAAGCTCGAAAAGACGCCAATTTCATATGCTAGTTGTGAAGTAAGGAGTGCATTTCAGACTTAGCCCATGCACTCATCGCGATTTATGAGACATTTTCTATGAGTTACATTCCTTATTTTTGCTCTGGCAAAAGTTTACAACAGGCCCATTGAGTAATTGAGTAATTTTCGAGTAATAATTGTTGAAAATTGGCAAGATTAAATATTGCCTTCCTTCATTTATCGTGAATGGGAATAGCGTTAAATGTGAACACATAGTAAATAGTCAAAATATTTTAAATTATAAGAAGCATTAATGAATGCTAGTGGATACGTAAAGAAAAGGCAAGCAAAAAATTAGAAATTCAATCAGCATCATTGTTAACAATTAACATCAGTAATGTCATCGTCTCTGTCCTCATTAGAGCGATCTTCGCCTTCGGCATCTTCGTCTTGTTCATCTGAGTCCATGATTTCAATTCTTTCATTATCATCCGATGTAGGTGGTGGCAATTCTTCATCAGATTCTGATTCTGATTCTGATTGTAGAAGTAATTTCATCTGAACCCTGCAGACAAAAAGAATAGAATACTGAGCATGTGAAATTGCTTCCTACAATAATGAGCAGAGAGAAACACATCTTCTCTAGGACATTAGAAAAGAAAAAGTACTGAAATGTAATGAAGTAATCAAAGATTTCTGCTACACTTAGATATTGTTTTATCATAGGAGAAAAAAGAGGAGGTGGTTGCATTGATCAAGCATTTGAAAGCATTGAAGCATTTTGAGGATTTGTTTGACCCATGACACAGGCCGGTACAAGATGGTGTCAATATTCCGGCCAATCCGAAATTCAACGTTATTCAACGCTTTTCCTTAATTTTATTGTAGTGTTTGATGAAGGTTAAGGAGAAACAGTCTTCAGGAGTCTCTGTCTTCCTTTTACTTTTGCTTTCCTTCTAACTTTTACTATAACTGTTTTGTTAATTTTTTTTTCTTTTTAATAAAAACCACCATCAAGTGATACACTCTTGGAAGAAGGATAAAAAAGGACTCATTATGGAAGTTGCAGATTGCTATTTTGATACGTGCTAAAATGATGGTCATTTAAAGAAAAACATTAAAAATCTTAGAAATAATGAAAATAGAGAATGGCAACTTTCACCAAAACTTTGATAGATATTCATACTCCACTCGCAGACGCCCCCTTTCGTATTTATTGCATTATTGTAATTGGTCTTTTCGAAAAAATCATTTAGATTGAACTTACGGCTTAGGAGCTGCAGAGGCCTTGTGTGCTTGGGTTCTCTGAGAGAACCATTGGTTAATCGAAACCGAGATGTCACTGTCTTTAATTACTTTCTTTTGTAACAGCATGGTTGCGCATCTGAAAGAAAGAAGGGGGCTTTTTTTATTTCACACAAACTTTATGAGACATAAAAATAGTCAAAACTGTGAATAAAACAGAGGAGACTTGACTATGTTGATCAACTGGCCAAAATGATAAGTGGCCTATCTATTAAAAAAATACCGAATAAAAAAATACCGATGTTCACCGTGATCCACAGCGATCCGCATAAAAAAAAGCCCTTAAAAGTAGGTAATGGCAGCATTGCAGGCACGATGTCACAACCTGCAGAAAGGGCATGTTCTGACTTCCTTCAATTACTGAAATCATTCTGTCAATTTGCAAAATTGTGCTGAGGTGTGTCTTAGCTCATTAGTATAGCAAGAAGCACAATTTTAGGTGTGCCTATAACCTGAAAGTACTTACAGCCATGAGCTCTTTTACATAAGCAACTGTCAATTGTACAGACCGACAGTTCGATCAATGACATACTCAGGCTATAAGGGCAGTCGGTGGTGGCCCGCTGCCCACTGTACAGTCACTGCGCATGCATGTGCACACTGACAACTGAACGGTCGGGAACTACATCCTAAGCTGGAAAAGACTCAAATACAACAGTGTAATTCAACATAGACACCACAGCTTTGACGAGCTCCTGACCTCAAATCTGCACTCTCACTTTCATGATAATGGAATTATAATTGTACCTTATTCACCTCTGAACCTAATTCTTAAATTAAAATGGCACGTGCTGATAATGGCAAGGAACAGTTATCGTTTAGACTTAAGTAGTAGAATCCTGACGTCTCGAGGGTCCATTGGCCTCGTGATCCCAACGTGAGTACTACAAACTACAAATTTTTTGTGATGACAAGAAAAAATACTTACAACCATGGTGGAAGATTGAATTGAAATTGGTTAATCCGCCGATCTCTAACCTCACAAAATAGCGTGATTAGCGGGAAATGATGATAGGACAAATCAAACACACACTACACAGCACAGGTGCACAGGGCCTAAAAAAGTAAAAACCGCGATAATAAACGGAAATTTTTAAAAACTTCAATTACGCAGATTTCTTCCAATTACGCAGCCATTACACTTTACGATTACGGTCACAACACAACACGCGAACACGCAGCGCGTGCCGAACGTTCGAGAAGGAGTCGAGTGTTCAGCAGAGATTCACTCCTAAATTCCGAAGGCAGGACTTACAAAAAATCCTGCCGAATTTCCATCGCAAACTGTCTGGTGCGCAGTCGGGAGCATCGATGTTCCCTTTCTGCAGACTCTAGGCACTCCGCACCCGGAGAAGGATTTTCTGTCAGTCCTCGCCTCAGGCAGAGATTCAGCCCCTGAGCTCTGAAGGAAGGACTGACAAAAAAACTCCTGCGGACCAAGACGGAATCTTTTAAAGTGAGACGTCCCTTTATGTAAAAGAAAAATCTGCACAATTGCTCTTCTTTTATTTATAGGGTACGGAATTCGAAGTAAAACGACCGTAGGCGTAAGGAATACAAAAAATACTAATAGGAAATTTCAAAATTACTCTTTGGGGCCGTCCATAAATTACGAAAGGCAATTTTTCCGATTTTTATGACCCCCCCCCCTCTTCTATCGTTTAAATGCATAATTTAATAAAAAAAATGGTGTTGAAACAAATCGGTATTGTTTTAAACATTACTAATCGCTGGTAGGAGATCATGAAAAATAACAGTTGTATTGAAAAAATAACAGTTTTTAAATTCAAAAAGTTCAGAAAAATTACATTTTAACCAAAAAACATTAAACGTCTAAAAAACGAACTTTGGACTAGTAAGTCTTTAAATTAACGGAATTTGGAAGAAACAAAATTTTTGCGTTTGGCTTACGTATAGGCATAGGTAAGGCACCTCTGGACCTCCTCCCGGCTCCCTGTAAGTGCATTAGGTACGTAATTTGCGGACGGCCTCTTTGGTAAAGGCATACTTACATTTATTTGTTTATACTGCCCACTGATGTTACATTTATTTCTGTCTTCGGAGTCTGCTTTTTCCTCTAAAAAAAATTATTGGACGGTCTACGTAAGATTATTAGGGCCCTACACCTTAGGTCCAGAGGTTTCTCTGCAAGAGGAGCCCTTTTCAATTACGTGCGCAAAAATGCACGCCTCACTCTTATTTTATGGAAAAAAGTATTTCTTTACGGCCACTCGCGGCATTTATGACAAAATGTGTAATATAATGATGTCAAAATTTTAGCACAGAGGGACGCGAACCGCGGACCTTCCACTCGGGAGGCGAGCTCTTTGCCACAGGGCTACAGCGACAAACAAGAAATCGCTACATAACTGCTAATCCATAAGTGCAATTGAAGTTCTCTCTTTCTCCACCAGAGCTGAGAGCATACACGCATCGGTGTCACGCTCCCGCTTACTGATGATCTGCGGCAGGATTTTCTGTAAGTCTAGCCTTCCGGGCCAAGAGTGAATCTCTGCTAAACTCAAACGCCTTCGAGGAGCCTGGAAGCCTGTATATTCTGTAGCCTGGAGCATAGAATATTCGAGGCAGATCCTCTTTTGCCCCGCGAAATTTGAAACGGCAAAGAGACGTAGGGTGAGATCGGCGGACTTCGCTTTTACCCCGTGGAAACGGTAGGCAGAGCGGGGGTTGCGGAGATTTCAGGAATCGGAGCAAAGCTGCCCTTATTCTGGTAGCTATTACTCTATGATCCAACCATGATGGGCGGATGGGCGGAGGAACTCAGCGTCTGATCTCGGCTTCATTCTGGAACTCATGGACGCGCCTTGTTTTTCTGCCGAAACGCAACCCGGATTACACAGAGAAATGGAGAGTTTGCACGCATAATTTTTTTGGTGTATTTTCCGAAGAAAATACACTATTGCATTCTCCCATGATGTCGGACCCAGACCCGAGACCTTGTGGAGAGCACCGATGACGGGTCTTAGATTACGAAAATATATTCTACGAGGTTTTCTACTTTTCATTGTATTCGTGTATAAAAGTAGAAGTTGAATCATGAGTTCCTAGGGGTTTTTACGATGACGAAAACACCGTAACCAATTCAAAAGGTAAGGAAATGAAGCGCGGCGTGACATCACAGCCCAGGCTTCCCCATTTGAGCAAATTCACACAGTTCATATCTCCCATACTTATAAACATCGTACAATTTTGAAATTTAAAGAAAAAATTACGGTTTTTCCCAAAAAGTTTTTTAAACTTTTTAACAAGATAAAAAAATTCATAATATTTACGTGGAATAATAGGTTTTCAAACTCTTGACAACATTTAAGAGTTTTTTCATGCAATTTTTCAACCAGTTTTGCAAAGTTCTTTCAAAGATAAAAATTTTCATAAAATTCACTTAAAACAATAGGAGTTCCAACTCTTGCAGACATTCAAAGTTTTTTCATGTATTTTTTTACAAGTTTTTTGAAGTTATTTCTAAAATAAAAATTTTCATAAAATTGACGTAAAATAATAGGTTTTCAAACTGTTAAAAACATTTAAGAGCTTTTTCATGCATTTTTAAATGTTTTTTTTTACTTTTTTTTAATTAAAAAATTACATTAAAATTACTTAAAATAATACATTTTCAAACTGTTCAAGCCTTTTAAGAAATTTCTTACGTATTATTTTAAGAGTTTCTTAATTGTTTCTTTAACACTTTAATCAACCGTAAATTAGAAGTAAAATTTAACGTAAAATTCTCTTTTTTTAATCGTCACGGTTATTTTAAGAGTATTTTAATTAAATTTTACGTAAATTTTAAGAATTCTTAAATTTTACGTTTTTTTTAAGAGTTCTTTCAAAAGTGAGTGCTACTAGGGCGGTGATTCTATTCATTACAAATCTTTCAGTCATGATTAGAAGCACCATCACTGTCTTAAAGCTTCTGTACTTGATACATCAAACTGGCGATTTATATACTGGGTGTCCGATGGGTAAATTGCATACTAGCATCAAATTGTTGGTTGGTGGGTACCGAACATCAAACTGTACTCTTGTTATGATTTGTTAGCAATCTACCAAGAATTTAAACTAACCTCTTCATTCCATTTCGGAAAAGGCAAAAGGGCAATATAGATAGCAGAATTTGACATTTATTATTTGAAATGTCGATATTCTTGAGAATATCTGAAACACATCTCACCCTCGGACCCTCAAGGAAGAAGAGATGGTGATCATTAATTAGGGATTAGTAGCCAATAAGGTGACTAGGATGGCCCGAGAGTCGTTGATTATTTTGACGTTTGGTACCAAGCGACTTTTTTTAATGTTCACGAAAGATAATTAGAACAAACCCAACGATATGACGAGGCTGCTGAAGTTATCCTTCTATCACGTATTTAGTTGCCTTTCTCCATGCCCTTGACCAGTTGAAGTCAGCAGAAAGCGGCTTTTCAGGGTAGGTACTAAAGTGTACAAATAAGGCCCAATGATGAAAAGGAAAAATTTTAGGAGGCAGAGGCCGAAGTTTTGCTGAGCTGTGGGTCTCACCAACAACTCAGGTCTCTGGTAATTTGAACAGCGATGGCAGAAAATGTAAAACCTCAAATATGAGACTATTTTTCTCTAGGTACTTCCATTGTCAGCTGCGACATAAGTTACAAGAGTTATTAACGACATAAGATGTTACGACAATTTCACTTACCTCTTCTCAAAGATAGAGTGATGATGTTAGTTCCCAAGGATTTGGAGCAATTGCCTTTAATTAATGGCTTGTTTTAGAGGCTGCCAATAAGGTTTCTTGAAACCAAGCAAACCTGCGGTTTGACTTGCTGTTATCATTTATCCAAATGCTGGGTTATCAAGAAACTTTCAGTGGCTAAGCTTCCTTGTCGGAGACTCCTTATACTCCAGTTATCTCTTGATTTCTCAACTGGAGTTAGTGGGGTCTTCAATTTAAAGTGTGAACAAACTAGCGTCAAGCCAAATCAAGCTGCCAGGACTACACACGTATTGAGAGGAATGAGACGTAACAAGATGATTCATGCAGGATGAACAAATTGGCCTGACTAAATTGTGATAAGTAAACTGTTGAGATCAAACATCAGACCTTTGGGAAGATTTTAAATGAAAATAAGAGTAAGCTGTTCAAGTGACTCGGAAAAAAAAAGATACGAATGAAGTCAAGGACGGGGACGCAAGACACTTCGGTACAGGAGCTCCACATGGATGAACTTCGACGGATATCTGGAGACACAAATACTAAAAGAGCTGACCCACTGGCAAGACACTACTGAAATTGTAGGACTGTATCTTTAACTTATTTGAAATTATTAAAAATTGGCCTCCGTCCTAATCAGGACAGACGAACGGTCACTGCCACACAGATTGACACAAAATATTGGGGACTCCTAAACGGGCTGCACACAGTTCTTCACTAGAATTTTTTAAATTTTATATGGACTCAACAATGTCAGAATGAACTAACAATAAGTTCTTCTCAAAGACGCTTAAAATTTAAGCCAACAAACTGGTTACGTTACCCCAAAAAGCTAGACAGTCTGTGGATAGTATCGATAATTGGCAATCCATCTTATCTAGATGTGAAATATATGTCTTTGGAAATATTAGTGCAGAAATAATTAATAATCCAAATGAGAATTATTGGTGGTATTAGGTAAAAAAAAATCCTTACATTATTTGTGAGAAAGAAAGGCTATGAAATTATGAATGATCAGAGATCAGAGTGAATTTCGCGATCGCCCAACAGTTTGACAAACTGGCAAACCATATGAATTATCCTCTCACCATCCATCTGTATATGATTTATCTGATTTCGACGGGAGTATACGATTTATCTTGTATACAATTTATCTGCCCCCGTTCTAGCACTGAGATTGTATTGATATTGATTGGTTCAAAATGTAAACATAGCCTCAAAAGTCAATCGAGTAATGTTATGTGTGGGTACAGGTTGCTGTAATCACTTTTTATGAGCCCTACATGGCAATGAAGAGTTCAAACTGGCGTTCTATCACTGAGATTGTGTCGATATTGATTGGTTCAAATTGTAAACATAGCCTCTAAAGTCAATCGAGTAATGTGTGGGTACGGGTTGTTGTAATCACTTTTTATGAGCCCTACATGGCAATGAAGAGTGAAATTGTTAGAAATTCCATCATTCTCAGGTTTACTAACTTGGATTCTAAAATCTTCGTTTGAGGTTATTTCTATTGTTTCAAACTAATCCAATATCGAATAAGATCTGTTTTGCAGTTGCATACGCATAACGTCCTAGCTCTTATAGTCTGGACACACTGGCTAGAAAGAACTAGAAGACTAAGAATACGATCTGTTTTGCAGTTTCATATGCATTACAACCTAACCTGAAGAGGGGATGGAGTCTAGTTTACGCTCTTTTAGACTATGACAAAAGATCCAACACCTTAATTCTTGTATTAACAATCAATGGAATGTAGACGTCAGACGATGCTTCCTTGCAGTCTAAAAGTGCGTAAACTTATATGATGTGGACTCTAGAGGTGTAATCTCTGTATCAGAGGAAGTTGGTTAGTTAACCACTATAGCTGACATGATTTTCTACTGTGCAACATAACTTGATGATCACTCATGCACTATCTTTTTACCATAAAATGGCCCGCCCGGCAAGTGGTTGCCTGAAATAGTTGCGATTACGATAATGTTGTCACAACGTAACGGCCAAAAATAACGTTGCGGTAACGTTACGGCAACGTTATTTTTGGCTGTTGCCGGACGGGATGGTCCTCAGAATCTCTCTTGGAAGAGATACCTATATTCATGTTGCAAGGTTTCTCAGAATTACCTTGAAACAATAGGCCGAAAAAGGGGGCTCTGGCTTTGGAATCATTGCATATAGTCAAGCAACCAACTGCAAATATTAAACGCTCCTGATTTTGAAATCGGTGAACATACTCCGATAACTCCAATTTCAAGTGCTGTCTCCTAACACTTCATTACGGATAGGAGCAACCATAACTTGCTCACTCAATCTTCAGTTTCAAGTGCTGTCTCCTAACACTTCATTACGGATAGGAGCAACCACAACTAGCTCAGTACTACTATTAAAGATTATATTTCCAGTACTAGTATAAAGGAGTGGTCATGTCATGAATAATACGAGCCATGAGGGAAAAGGGCATACTTCAGAGGAGGAAACAGTGGAAGACACAGAGGTATGGACTGAAGTGATCAAATTATCCAAGTTAAATGATGTGTCAGAATGGTTAAAAGTTTAATAATCCGCATGTAGAATGCAGAGCCTCAAGATACTTACAAAAAAAATCGAGAAGCATGAAGCATACAGCGGCGTGCGGCAGTCAATTCACCTTCACGGCTCCGTTGAAGGGAAGTTACATGAAAAGTGACTGGTCGTCTCCGAACTCTTCGGCATCTTCAAGTAGGGTAAAAATACTATGTTTTTAGCCAAAAATCGAAATGTGTTGTTCGAGCTCCTCGAAAAATAAATCGACTTTTAGGCTTTTTTCTCAAAAAAATCACGAAATCGAAGAGATTTCCATTTTTTTCAGGAACAAATCTTATCGCAAACTAAAATCCAATTATACCGTTGAAAAGCTCTTGCTTTCAGCTTTCTAACGGTCTATAGGTTTTGTAATTTGGAGCAACTGGCCGCCTATAAACTGAATTTTACTGCAATCATTTCAAGGAATTTTCCGCCAACTCGGACGGCCGGTTCCCTTGCATTTATCTCGACTGTTTTTGAACTTAAGAAAAAAAACATGTACACCGTTAGAAAGACCACACTCTCAACTATCTATTGGTATAATAATTTTTGAATTTTGAGCAACTCAACGCCGGCACATAGGAATTTTTCGAAACTATGTCCAAAAACGAAGAAATACGGGTGGCTACAGTCAAAGTCAATTTCTCGCCGCCCAAATGCACCAAAATGAAAAACCAACATGTCGTTAGAAAGCTAAAATCGTCAGCTTTCGAATGGCCAAATTTGGCAGCCATAAATTTTCACTGTGACAGGTGTGATTCATAATGTGTTATATGAGACACAGGACTCCCAGGTAATGTTCAGAGTGACCAAACTCTCCCCAAAAATGTCGGGGGAAAAATTAAGAGATGCCTCCCTAGAAAAAAGAGTTAGTCAAAATACAAGGTTTCATCTCCGACTTAGATTCGTGTTTTTTAATCAAGATTTTTTAACGCTACTAAAAACCAGGGTACCATTCGAAAGCTGACGATTTTAGCTTTCTAACGACATGTTGGTTTTTCATTTTGGTGCATTTGGGCGGCGAGAAATTGACTTTGACTGTAGCCACCCGTATTTCTTCGTTTTTGGACATAGTTTCGAAAAATTCCTATGTGCCGGCGTTGAGTTGCTCAAAATTCAAAAATTATTATACCAATAGATAGTTGAGAGTGTGGTCTTTCTAACGGTGTACATGTTTTTTTTCTTAAGTTCAAAAACAGTCGAGATAAATGCAAGGGAACCGGCCGTCCGAGTTGGCGGAAAATTCCTTGAAATGATTGCAGTAAAATTCAGTTTATAGGCGGCCAGTTGCTCCAAATTACAAAACCTATAGACCGTTAGAAAGCTGAAAGCAAGAGCTTTTCAACGGTATAATTGGATTTTAGTTTGCGATAAGATTTGTTCCTGAAAAAAATGGAAATCTCTTCGATTTCGTGATTTTTTTGAGAAAAAAGCCTAAAAGTCGATTTATTTTTCGAGGAGCTCGAACAACACACTTCGATGTTTGGCTAAAAACATAGTATTTTTACCCTACTTGAAGATGCCGAAGAGTTCGGAGATGACCAGTCACTTTTCATATAACTTCCCTTCAACGGAGCCGTGTACGTTTCAGTCAGCCACTTGTTGTTCACTTGTTGCCACAGATGACCAAGGCGGATAAAGGAAGGTGGTCGCATTTCGATTTTGGCTGCCATCTTGAAGATCTGTGACGTCAGGCGGGTACGGGTACGCCGTGGCGCGCGGCGGCACGCGGCGGTCGGGTTGACTCCCCCTGCCTCGTCCGGCCCTTGTACCCGATGTACCCGATACCGCGTGACGTCAAGAGGGTACGGAATGCGACCACCTATCTTTATCCGCCTTGACAGATGACCACTTCACTTACACACAAAAACGCACAGCACTGAATAGGTGCGCAGTCGTTCACTGCGCACAATATACCAAATTAACGACCAATCAGAAACACGCTTATAAAACGTACATGGCCTCGGGCTTGCACGTGTAACCAAAAGTTACTTTTTCAAACACCCATTTCCTCAAAATAAACCAGTATCTACTTAAATATTACAGAATTTACAGAGCTTTAGCAGGACACGAAATGTCATAATAGGTTCCTTTTGTTATAGGATATATTTCTAAACAAACATGTTACTCCTTAATTTAGCAGGGTATGCCATTTGTCATACATCTCCCCGCTCTACCCAGAATGCATTGTTGTTCTAGAATCTTCCATCATGTGCCTGTTACAGTAAGCTGTATTCCATTCTCATTGAATAAAGTAAAGAATAATTAAATTAACAACTTAATTTCAATTATTTCACCCAAAAGGTTATGGGCCTTTAGTTTTACATTCAAGATATTAGTGTTAGCAAGTTTCGGGTTAAAATGTGCAGATTTTCGCCAGTGTATGAAGTCGAAGTCTAACCTAAACGTAGTTCTGCCAGGACCCTTGAATTATTGCAATCAATAAGTAATCATGAATGATAACGTGAAATTTATCAATGTGCCAGTTTTCTCCGGCACTAATTTCAACAACTGGCAATTCAGGATTCGCTCGATCTTGGAAAGAGAACAACTTCTCGACGTAGTGGACAACGACCCAGAAGCAGATGCTGTTGCCAAAAGTAAGAAGGATTTTGATGTTTTACATGCTAAAGCCAAAGCTATTGTCATACAGGGTATCAAAGACAAGCACTTGGATATCATCAAGGACTCCAAGACTGCCAAGAAAATGTTGGAAGCATTAAAAGCTGTCTTCGTCAGAAACAGTGCTTTTTCGAAATTGACTCTCTGGTGTAAATTACTCACGTTGAAATGTCAATCCTCTGACACATTAGAGGACCACTTCATGAAATTCGATGAAATTAACAGGGAATTAGAAGAAATCGGAACGAAAATCGATGAGTCTGATAAAATTTGTCTTCTACTCATCACTCTCAGTTCTGAGTACGATACCGTTATCACAGCCCTCGAAACGGTCCCTAATATTAAATTAGACTTTATCAAAGCAAGACTATTGGATGAAGAGTTAAAGATTAAAAGCCGCAAACAGAATCAACTTAAAAATGATTCAAGTGAAGTTAGTTTCAAAGCCTCAAACAACTACAGTGGATGCTATATTTGTGGCGACACAAATCATCTAGCCAGATCCTGCACCAAGCAAGACAGAAATAATAGCAACCAACAGCACAATGGACGTGTTCAATACCACAATGGTCGAGGCCGTGGCCGAGGTAATCAGCGTGGATGGAATCAACGCGG